>NC_051157.2:76985752-77138252 GCF_013339745.2 Dermacentor silvarum
CCACAGCGGGTCCCCCCTGATCAGTTATAGACATCTTTCAAACTTTGAGGCACCTTCACAAGCTGCATTAGGGGACTGCAGGAATAATACCTTGTTGCTAAAGTAGTTATAAGATTGCCTCACTGGTGAAGGTAGTTGTGGTCTTTGCTGCAGATTCTTCTTAGCAGTCTCTGTCACGTGCTTACAGTGCTCTGGGTGACGATTAGCATACTACACGTACAGTTGGCTATCTGTTTCCTGCAAAATGCCATTCTCTCTCTATATCTTTTTGAACATGTACTGTTGTCCTCAGGACATTATTATAGGCAATGAACTGACGGCTAAGGCGAGATGAATAAGTGGTTTTAATGTGCTAATGCCATGTTCCTATGCAATGAAGATGTCATAAACGCTAGCAACAACCGGTGTGCGGTTTTATAGATAATAATTTTAAAGCAGCTGGCTATAATGTTAAATGAAAACGTTTGTATGTGTCAGTGCAAAAGGTGGTCTCGTGGCAAAGATCTGCAGATAAGATGGCTAAACCAGTTAAGGATAAAAACTAAGTAAACCAAATGAAGGTAAACTTCACCGATGTGTGTGTGTGAAGTTACTTCAAAGGCACTTAGAGTAAACTCGCATATCTGATTATGTGCTTCCAGTGCTACAACAACACATTCTGCCTTCCTGCTACATCTTTGCCGGGCTTATCTATTTCGTCTTCTTGAGAGAAAGGGGGGGAGGACAGGTGCAACTTCTGTTTGTTTGTGTATTCTGTCCTTGTCACTGTTCTCCTTCACATTTCAGATAAGCCAAAGATAGATGAACCACTCTTGGGAGTACCTCTTCTTGCTGGTGAAGTTTGCTACAAGGAGGAGCATAGCACCACATCACCATCTTTGGACACTAACTCTCAAACAAGCCCTCTTCAAATGAAAATCACCGTCGGCTTCATGAAGACATGTAGGTCACCTTGTTGAAGCATTAACACCGGACTCTAGCGTCACTCCCTTTCAGTTGCCTTTGTTCTTCCATGAATTCCTTCATTACAGCAAATGACAGAAGTGCAGCCTCAATGCCTACTAAATGTGCTTGTAAATCAATTGGTTGCAGTCACTTCATGTCAGTACAATGTCAATACAAAGCAACTGTTGCTGGACACACAGAGTGCACAGATACATTTTGACTATAATGTTGTTTATCCACTAAATCGGTACTTTTGTTGCTGTCATTATCCATGGGAGCCGCCATGTAGGGAGAAGAGCTTCAGGAACACAATTATTAATGCAGTGCAGAACATTCCGAAGATGCCGATCACAAAACAGCTGCTGTATACGTTCATAACCTGCGCTCAACCACGAGGGATGTTCTGAAGGTAAGTTTCATCACTTATTTTCACACGGAAACTTTATTGCCAAAAAAAATATATCATGACATCATGAACTATACACCTCGCACTATTTTTCCACATAGTCGCCACCAACATTGAGACATTTGTCGTGCGTGCAATCAGTTTGAAGAAACCACTTTGGTAAAACTCGGTGGCCCTGCGATGCAAGGAGCTGTCGCACAGCCTGCTCCATGACAGCATTGTTTTGGAAGTGATGTCCCGAGAGTGCAGCTTGTCCTGTACTCTAGTAATATTGTTATCATTTGTGGATGTGGAGGGACGCTCACTTCAACCTCCCATCCTCCACACTCTGCCTTCTTTCACTGAACATGCAACACCAGTGACTAACCATTTGACGAGACATGACCTCTTCACCATACACGATCTGTAGGCGTTCATGGATGACGGACACACTAGTCCCACATCCCCATTCATACCGGATACACTTCATACACTTCCATTAGCAACCACATTGTCAGCACACGTTCATCTGCCATCATGATTTGTACTCGAATAACCTCGAGCACGCCGGTCTGCTGCTACTCTCTCTTCTTCGGCGCTCAACACATGCGTCATTCCTCCTCCACTGATGCTCCTTCCGTCATTGAACCAGCAATGGGCATGGATTCTTATGGCGATTGTTTGTTTCATGTACATGATGTACCATGTTCTCTATCAAAAAAATGACGAAACTTACTTTTGGAATGTCCCTCGTACAAAGAGAAACATGCCACCGTACAACAATACTGGTAGTAGCTTCTACAGCACTGCCAGCGCGTGCCCCTGAACCCATTCTCTCCATGCGTCTTCCTTGTCCATCAACTACAGCAGGAAAATGAGTAAGACCAACTTATGTAAAACCCTCTCTCTATTGTGGGGATGTGCTATAAGGCTGCACTGCATGCCATCCACCATTTCAACCCTGTGGAATGAATCAAGCTGGCTCAGAAAAGCACCTCCACCAATTCTAACGGTGTTTATTCGGCAGAGCTTGGAGCAGCACAACGTCAACGGTCAGCGCAGTAACAGCTTTCAAGCACGAGAGCCGTTGCCGATAAAGAGCGCTCGACCCACTAGCGTTTTGAACCAGTAGCGCTGAACCCACTAGCGTCTCTCTTCTTCGCTACAAGTGTAACAAAAAGCAGTTTTTAGTTGGAGACATTCTACACTTTGGAATAGACCTTTTCCATAAGTTGCAAGTGTGCTTCTTTGCACTGCACATTTTCCCAACTAATGGTGGCACCGGTCATCGTTCAGACGAAGACGATGTGCTAGCTACACATCGTGGGGCTTGTCTCTGGCTCATAATTTCATCATGAGAGCCACGTCTACACATTTTTCATGTCATAATACAAGTAAACGGTGCATGTACACGCTGTTTGCAAAAATGACTATGCCGCCATTAATTGGGCAAACTGCATCGCAGGAAAGCTAGCTTTACAATTAACAAATGTGGATAAATAACGTATAATGGTAAATAACACATAACATGGTAAATAACACATAACGAATGTGGTATATAAACCTGCTTAGACACTAGAAAATTCTGTGATGAACAACTGAACCAACTTAAACAGCAACAAGCCTACAATTTTGCTCAAGAAAGCACTTCACTTTCTGAAATTCTCACCACTTTTCACATGTGTATTCTTACACACTTTTAAATATGGTGACCATTGCCCAGATTGCTGCAGCTGTCTTAGCTAAGCTGCAAAAACAAGAATGTAGAAATATCATCCCCGATAAGGTGGTGGTACCATATTGTTGTG
Organism: Dermacentor silvarum; assembly: GCF_013339745.2. Taxonomy (NCBI): domain Eukaryota; kingdom Metazoa; phylum Arthropoda; class Arachnida; order Ixodida; family Ixodidae; genus Dermacentor; species Dermacentor silvarum. The sequence goes on from NC_051157.2 coordinate 76,988,891, forward strand.
GAGATCTCCACCACAATATGCACCACAGCTTTGAACACAGTGGGAACAATTAAAACGGCATGCATTTTACAATGCTTAATTAGTATGCTATTATCAAGGCCAGAACGCTCAATACCTTACAAAAAGAAAGAGGATTTCCCAACAGCAGACTTATTTGCACTAATAAAAGCATAACTGGATGCATCAACATCAGTTTGCACCGTGCTGAAAATATGTCGAGAATGCACTCTGTGTAGTCACCACGTTAGGCAAATCACTGAAACTAAATCTATAGCAGCCTACATGCCATGTGCGCTGTGTGTTTTGGACAGGTTCACATTCTTCCCTAAATCTCATCTATTTGACTGCCATGGGCAAAGATGCCAGCATTTAACAAGAATTTCCAGGAACTGAGGGCATTTGCCAGCAGTGACAACCGAATAACACAAAATTGACAGTAACGAGTCTTTCTTATGAGGCAAAGGTACTGTGGCTGCAATCCGATTGCTGTGATGCACGCAGCGATAACTTTATTTAGCTTAGCCTAAAAATAAATAAATTATCTGTCTAGTATGTCCTTGGCAGTACCTGAGTACTTAGATATTGCACTCAATTCCTCAATGCCTTGAGATACCACATCATTGAAGCTTTCGCCATACAATGCAAGTTCCAAACTGGTATGAACATCAACTTGTAGATTTTTCTCATTGATAAAGTGTAAGGCTTATAGCTTTATACAAGATTACTAGAGGGAAGTTGCTGCAATTATTCAACCACTGTGGGAACTATGAGTATAGTACACGGCTTTTTCTATGACTTGGTGTGGATTCATTCAGAAAGGACATGCTGCTTTTTCTTTCTTTTTATGGTTACTTGTGGTTCACTTTTGTTAGGCACTAATCTTGCAATGTTTCGTTGAAGCAGTAAACCTTTCTACATTTTGAAAAATTCATTTTATTATAGAACACGGCTTTTTCTATGACTTGGTGCGGATTCATTCAGAAAGGACGTGCTGCTTTTTCTTTATTTTTATCGTTACTTGTGGTTCACTTTTGTTAGGCACTAATCTCGCAATGTTTCGTTGAAGCAGTAAAGCTTTCTACTTTCTGAAAAATTCATTTTATTATAGAACTTCCAGCACATAAAGAAATAAAAAGTATGGTTGTGGGGTTGTATGGCAAGTGACACACACAGATTATTCTTTTTTAATATTAAAAAATTCATTTTTCGTAATGTTATGAAAACCTTAACACAGAAATTGTACTGGTTACATGGGACAAATTATTTAACATACAACAAATTGGTGAAACAATACATAAAAGATCTTTTAAAAGATCATTCAAAGGCAAGAAGACAACTATAATCAAATCCATGTACTTCCAACAACTTGATTTCGGCGAGCTGATTCATCTTGGAAGTATATTGAAGCAGCGCGATGGGACAACGGCAAGAAAACAATCACAACAGGACTAGCGCTGTTGTACAACCGGACAACATTAGTGCTGTTGCCACTGCTTTCTTGTCCTCGTGCCATCATGATGTGTGAATACACCTTCAAGTGCTTCCCATCATTCATGTGCCAGCTGAAGAGTCAAAGTGGTAGCACACAGACACTAGTGCCAGATTTTCTTATACTATTTTAGTATGGAGCTCTGTGGTGCTGAGGAACGTCTGAATGGGCTCGGCCACAACAGCATACTTTCAACATCTTTTTTATTTTATTTTTTGCGTGATCTTTCACATGTCAAGGTAGAAAGCACCCAAGCACAAGTTTACAAGAGAATGCTGAGAAATAAGTTTTAAAGGAAAATTGGTGGCTTTTAACCTGTATGGATGCTTAGTGATAAACGCCATAATTATTGCATTAAAATTGCTGCAGAATAATACAAAATATATGCTTGTTTATCCCTTTAAAGAAGTGGCTGCTAGTTTCTTTCAACTCCTGATATGTAATACTTGAATCATGGTACGTGCATAAATAACAACCTGCGGCCGTATCTGTATACCTGCGTAAATTTCATTTTTGATAAATTTTGCCCTTCCTAGCAGGCACAGATGCTGCTGCATTCTGCCATTATTGCTGAGACCAGCCATTCGGCACAGCTGTGTCCAAGCCAATAAGGAAGTACAAAAACAATGTGAAATGAAATGGACCGTAAGAAAATATGGCCCCTGTGCACAAGAAAACTGTGCACAGAGCTGTATATGGCATTCAAAATTTCTTATGTCATCAAACTTGTTCCTGCAAAGAAGTAGCATCATTAAGCAAGGCTGCCCCCCCCCCCCCCCCCCCATATCAATAAGAGAACATTTCAAGAGCACCATGAACTCACTGACATGGACACGAGTTCACATGCGCCAGCAATACAGAAGGCTGGGTGAGTTCAATATTTTACAACAGTCATTGTAAATGGCAGAACACAGGCCACACACAGGTGCTGTTATCACACTGTGTTCTTATAAGTGTTTTGTTATTACAGGCTGAATAGCATATACAATCCAATAAAGCTTTGGTTTGGGATCCTTTTTTTGGTCTATGCATCTCTCCTGTCCAACTCTCATATTCATAGCGCACAGTCTTCACTGTGTAGTTGAATTTTTATGTTGTGTAATAAGTCGGCACATATGCTTTCTTGCTCATTTGCAGAAACCACCAGCGCATGCTACTGGGGCATATTAACATTTCCAAAACTGATAGGGGGCAGCATTTGCTGTCCCGAATGGGATATAGTATGCGCACGCCGCACTACCGCAGCTTAAAAATTTTAAGGCTTTCGCAGTGGAGTTGGCGCACACCGTTCTACAACTATCGAATGATTCAACAGCAGTTGCACTAGCTGCGCATGACTTCTTCGGCTTGCCGGATCAGGGCCGGATCAAGGCCGGATGTAGGTTAATAGGAAATGTTTATCGCGCCACATCGAAAAACGAACACGGACAATCCGGTTCGCTGTTATGATAGAACGCGGAAGTAAACACGCACGGTTCATCCAATCGCTCACCCAGGTCAATTCACACCGAGGTTTCAGCGAAGTATCTGCAACAGCCTTGGACAAGTAAACTTGTTTCTGCACATCGCAAAGAACGTGTTTTGTAAAACGGCCAGAACAGTGAGAGACGCCTGACCTTACACACAGAAAACACGGAAGTTCAGCGCCGGTTTGCAGAGTTAAGTACGCTTTATGGCCAAGCACTTCCTCTAAAACCCTTTTTCTCTCTAATCTCGACGATGTGGTAGACACAATGCAGAACTAATTTAGAGGCACGTACGACATTTACACAGCACCAACGTAACTATGTGAAAACAGCGCCTTTGGAGCGTAAACGTCGGTTCCCAAGCATGACCCGCTTTCCTGATGCTGTAACCTTTCACACATTCCCACGCTCCCTGAGCAGAAACGAGAACGTTGGCGTGAATTCGCAGCTTTTTACGTAAACCACCTAAACAACTGGGATTATTCAGGCTGCACTCACCTTCACCAACGCGTGAAAGTCCTCCAGCCGCCTCCTTCGTGCAGACTCCGTGTTGTCGTCGCGTTTGTGTGGGTCATCTACCCTTGGGACACCCGATATAGGCACACCACCAAGCAGTGCCTCCTTTTCCGTCACTATATTGTTCTTGGCGAGCACTCACAAACACCACTTTCAACACACGGGGCGCACTACGTTGTATCGAATGTAGGAAAACATTACAAACAGCGCTCATCCTATCAAAGAATCGCGACTGAGCCCATTCGCCGACTTCTTCCGTGGCATTTTATTATGTTCCGCGTACAAAACCGGCCCACCCTCCTCTACTCTCCGCCGGCGCATTATGGGAGGCCTCGGGCTCCCTGCTCGACTGCGCCGTTTCTCTCGCTGCTGTCGGTGCACCGGTTTCTTACTTTTGCTTGTTTTCGCTTGCTCGACACGCACGTAACTACGACTTATCGGGACTTGACAGCGCGCCGCAAAAGTGAAACCGGTGAAACGATTAGCCCCGCGGTGTCAAAATACGCGAGGAAAGTGTGCGAAGGAGTGGTTGCGGCTGTCGTTCGATTTGTTTTTGTCGCTTCTTAAACGACAAACCTGTTTTTGCTGCTCAACCAGTTAATTAAGGGCTGCGGCGAAACAAACTTCCTGGCGCCCCTAGCGTTCGGCCTAATTTTATCGGACCGCGACAGGCCAATAATAACTTCAAGAGATCTGCCAAATCAAAACGAACAACACACGTGCGCAAATAAATGGCAACACAAAGCTCACGCGAAACCATGGCAACGCCGCGTTGCATTATATTCCGCAATGGAGCGCAAAGGTCTTTTTAGACACACATTAGGAGGTCGTTAAACCAGTTAAACTACTTTGTTGATTATTATAAAACTTGCATAAAACAGCAATGCATGCCGGAAATACGAGTGAGAATGCTTCCGCGGCAAAGCAATGTAGAGTTTTTATGGATACGGTGGTGGTTATGGACAACCTATATCTGTTGTTATCTTCTAAAAAAATGAACAATTATGCCATAGTAAACGGGCAGGGGCGCGTGGCATGCTCACACACAAAGCGCCGTGCTTTAATACAACATAGACCACCCTGCTGGCACTTTTGACGTTGCGACACGTGCGATTGCACTGATTTCTTTTCGCTCCAGTCGCAGCATGTAGAACAGCCTGCATGCATTTATTAACTCTATGCATCCATGAACATCAAGTACCAACTTCAGGGCAGGCAGTACACAACAGATGATTTTGTTTTGTTTCTCGCCAAGGAGACCTCACGCCTTGTGTTGGCAGTGTCTCCTTTTCTACGGTTATGCAGTCATGCTGAGTCATGCGCGCAGCTCAGCGAACATAGCCAAGTTCTACAAGAAGCCACCACGGCACCAACGAAGAACACCCATTTGAACAGGCAGTAGAAGCCAACGTTGGTAGAAGCAGTAGAAGGCTTCCACGGGCTGATGTATGAGAAAGAGCGCTTTCTCTATGGGGCTGCCGTGGCATCGCATCGTCATCATCATCAATACGGTTTTCTGTTGTCACGTGACCTATACGAATTAGTAAGCGGAAAGGTTGAACAGGTTAAACGTGGTGATATCTGTAGCTGTGAGTATCCTATTGAACTAGTTGACGAGTTGCTGCGGTACGTAGTACCGGTAGTACTACATACGTGTTCCGTGGCTGTGCTGTACTGCTCGCTTTAACTTAACGAAAGGGGCGGTGTGAGCTTCGTGCACAAGGCGCCGCTCAGACACTGCACTGCCACTGAATTTCCGTGCAGTTCACGAGAACCAAGGGGCCCCTGTGTGGTGTGTGTGCTGTGTAAATGTACAAAAACTTTTTTATTATCTCGCCCAGGCAGATGCCCGTGAACATGGCGTGCGATAAGGAGCTGTCGGAGGCGTTTGAAAGAGCACTCAGACTATCTTCGAAAGTGAAGGATGATACCAATTTTTTGACACCTCAGAAGCGTCCGTTGCAGGGTCGTCATTGCTGGTCATCTGCTCGGTAAGTTGTCAACATAAAAAAAAAAGAGAGAGACGAAGAAAATTATGGAAACGTAAACCACTTATAGCGCAGACCTTAAAAGAAACACACACACACACACATAAAAAGCTTGTATGTTCGATCATTTTATAGAGTCACTATTTCTATTGAGGCATTTCATTGCTCCATTTTGCAGTGATGCCATGGGGAGAAAGACTGTGTAATGGAGGTCAATGTGTTGAGCCTTTGTAGTCAAGTAAGTTCTGTCTGAAAACAATTTGCAAGAATTTATTGTATGTACACATTCACACTTGGGCCTGTACAGCAGTTGGCATAGGCAATGATATATAAGGTTATTTAGGTCTTTTTTTTTTTTTTGGGGGGGGGGGGGGGGTTGTTTTCACTAGACCTTCATAACAGAAAAAGAAAAAGGGCAGTGTCTGTACTTGGGACTATTGGGTATTGCAGTTTTAAGATGCCTTACAGCTGGTTAACCTTTGTAAAGCAGTTTAAATCCTTCCTAAAGTTTTTTCCTACTTAGGACAACATTCTACTGCACCATTAATGAAAAACAATTTTTATGTTGCACATGAAAGCACATGTACAGTCAGACACAAAATCTTATGGGGCTTGGGTTCTCAGACAAATGTGAATTTCGGCTTTTTAAAGCATGACATTTGCAGTAGCAGTTCGCAACTCACGGAAACTTTGAATTCGAATCTATGTGCCCAGGCTTTACGGAAATTCATTTTTTTTTGCAAATTCCAAGTCCCTTAAACCTTTGTAACCAATTGTGTATATATGTATGCATTCCCAGCTGCAACTGAACGTCATGAGGATATTTTTTCCCCCGTACCTTTGGTCTGTGAATGTTTATTCCGCATTGCATGTTTGCACTGTTAACAGCTGTCACATATTTCATGCACATAGATGCATATAGATGTCTATAGATTCTTTGTGCCACTGTGTGCACACCAGTAGCGCACCCAGGATCTCTGCCAGGGGGGGTTGACAGTTTGCCAATACCATCTAAACAGCACTAATTTCGATTTCTTCACGGGAAATGGTCAAAAAATGCACTTTTTGCGAGTGTGCAGACGATTGCGCGTCTTACATCTTAGTTGCAGCACTCAAATGCGTAAGGAAAGAAAAGGGGTTAGGAAAGAAAAGTCGTCCTCAGGGGGGGGTTACAACCCCCGAATCCCCCCCCCGTCGGTGTGCCACTGGTGCACACCTTGAGCAGCTTTTGAGTCGTAAGGTGATTGGCTCGCATGGAACTCTAATGGCAGTGCAAAGCTGTGGAGAGTTAAGGACACAATTTTTTTTTCTCCTCCTAAAGCTTTCAGTCAGTGAAAGCAAGAGTCATGAAAGTTCTGGGCCAGGAGCTGAATAACCTGGAAACTTTTTGTCAGGGACAGTAGTGGTAGCATACAATGTACAGTCGCATTCAATATGAGCTGTAACATAATACCTGTGGTTGAAGGGTGTTTCAAAACTGCACGGTCGTGCCTGTGTAAGAATAGTTTAATAAATACCAATAACCGGAACAGTGTTTGGTTCTCCAATTTTTCCAATATTGGCACTGCCTTGGAGCCCCTTCAACCACTAGCACTGTGTTGCAGCTCGTATTGAACACGATTGTACATTTGGCATGAACAAAGCTTGCATCTTCCATGAGATGACTTGCTGTGCAATATCTAGGGTGCAGAACTGAGATAATTTGTCATATTTATGATTGCCACATATTCCACCTTTGACAACTGTTAAGAGCTCAAATGCTGAATGTCTCCCATTTGAGATGTACCACACTAGGAGTGATAATAGAGCTTTAGCGTATCCATTTGCATTTTACCTTTAATGGAAAGCCTGCTTACTGGAGTCATGGGCAGCAATATCGACAGTGGTAGCGACATCTTGTGAATTTGTCTAACAACAATGCATTAAAAACATTTTTGTTTTATACGGTTGTTCTCATACAAAAAAAAATAAATAAAGAAAGAAAAGACCTGCATGTTGATGGTTAAGCCACTGCTTTACACCAGCAACTCAGTAGTATATAGTTCTTCACTGCAACAATAGTTCTACATCAAATCTGATTAAATTTTGTGCTATAAGATGGTGCCACAGTGCCCACGTGTACCTTTTCGGTAACTCGGTATTCCGTGAAGTGTCATATGCATACGGACAGGTAAAACTGTCTAATGACGGCACATACTTGCTGATTTCATGTTGCATCTAGTCGATCCATATGTTGTAACCAAACAGCAAAATGTTTTTCAAACTTGAGTGCACTAGTGTTATTAGTGAATGCATGTTTAAACAGTGCATATGTACACAATCTATATCCTTATTGTGCAGCTGGCAAGCTACGACTGTCAGCTTTGAATTAATCTTCACAACTGGCGGCTCATGTCAAAGCCAGGAAAAAAACTTGGTTTGTTACAAACATGCAACATCTAGCATATATGTCGCAGAAACTTCTCCTTACCTCTCTTGAAATGGTATGTCCTGCATTTGTGAAAACAAAAAATAAAGAGTTAAAGATTTTCACAGAATTTTGAGTGCCCTACTTGATGTGGAAAAGTGCAACTGAAGAAGCACCACAAGCAAGAAACCTCAGTGTTGCTGATGCAGTGGTGGCAGCTTACCTTTAATCTGAAAACCAGTTGGGAAACACTCCTGCATACTGAGCATTTGCGTTTCTCTTCCCTTTTTCTCCTGTATGTAAACAAGTGCTGTGTATCATGTATTGTGCTGTAAATGTGGGCATATCATGTCCTGAAAGAGGGTGCAAAGTACATATATTGTGACTACTTAGCTTTACGGGCACTGTTGTAAAGAGTGCAACAGAAAGTATTTTGCCAAAGAAAGATGCAGAGTCCTCTTGTCAAGCATTCTAGGTGAATAAAAGATTGTCAGATTGAAAACTTCATTAAGCTGACATTAAGCTGAGATTTTTTCAATGGTGTTCTGCTATAGCTTGTTACTAAAATTCAATTTTTGAGGCTGGCATATGCCACATTTTCTCAGCCATTATAAGTCGCCTTCACTTACTGTACATGTAAGTGAAATTATAACATTGATTAACCAAGATTGTGCTGCTGCCCAAAGCGCATTAAATCTTGGCTCAGCTATCACTCCAAAAATTGTGTTGGCTAGGTGTGCTGGCCTGACTCTAGTCACTTCATGTGCATCTGCTTTGAGATGCAAAACGCGATCATCATTCACTGGTTGACCTTAATTAAAAGCTCTTTGTAGTGCTCTTGATTATTCTAGCGATGCAGCAACATATCTGTTTGCAGGCGGCGGCCCTCCTTTCTAAATAGCTCCAGCAGTGAAGATGAATTGGCAACGTCTGTGGAGAGGAAGCCATCTGTTCCATCACGTGTTATGACACCATGCGCCACGGAAAAGGCACTACTGGATGAGGACACCTGGTTCCTCGAATCGCTGTCTAATAACACACCTCTGGACAAGTGTCGCCCTGACACACTCAAATTTAGGCAGCGATTCGATGACTCTCGGGAGGAGCTCGCCAGTGCCCTTTTTTTACTTTTTAACAGGGAGGTCTTTGCTCACAAGGTTAGTGTTGCATTGCATAGCAAATGAAGGTGTCGCATTGGTCTTTTAACAGACTGTATTCTCATGGTGAAAGTATGGGGCCTTTGAGAAGAGTATTTATACGAAGCGAACTCTCCTCATGCCCATCTGTGGCAAAAGCGGTAATGCAAAATTAGTGTCATCATCATCAGCCTATTTTTATGTCTACTGCAGGATAAAGGCTTCTCCCAGTGATCTCCAGATACCCCTGCCCTGTGCTAGCTGATTCCAAGTTATACCTGCAAATTTTCTAATTTCATCACACTATTTAATTCTCTTACTTCCTTGAGTGTGCTTCCTTTCCCTTGGAACTCGTTCTGTAGCTCTAATAGATCATCGGTTATCTGCCTTATGCTGTACATGGCCTGCCCAGCTCTGTTCCTTCCTCCTACTCTCAATGTGATCCCGGCAGGCATCCATGCATTTCTATGGGCACAAATGCTCGTTATTTCAATCCTAAAATTGGCACTCGCCAGATAATTTGAACTTTACTGCTCCACACGCACGTGCCTGACCCATATGGTGACCCCCCAATAACGACCCCTTTCGTGGCATCGTCTGTCTCGGCGGAGCTTAGGGGACAGTGATTGCATTCAAGACACATCTCCCGTCAAAAACGCCTATTTTCGGCTTGCCCTAGGAATATTTTCAAGCAATAACGGTAGCTAGCAATGTCTGATTACGGTATTTACCTGATTTTAACAGACACCTTTTGTTTGCCAAGGATATTGGGCCAAAAATTGCCTGTGCAGTGCAATCATATAAAAAACCATCTTTGCGGCGTTCATATGCTTTACTGAATAACATGGCTGTATTGCGCCGAAGCTGACTTTGGGAAACCAGCTACCATTCTGAAAAATCCAGTGTGCGTTAGATTTCTACTTTGGTTAGAAGCTTTAAGTAACTTCTACGTTAGTTTTCTACTTTGGACACATAGAAAGTTGGCACGCGTTTGGTTTGGAGGTGTATAAAACTCGAGCAAATACTGTCAAAATAATCAGTGGTCTTGGCATTTTTTTCTGCTTCTTGTTTAATTCGACCCGCCAGATAATTCAATCAATTTCGTCGGTCCTGTCAGGGTCAAGTTAATGAAAGTAGGCTGTAATATAACCACATCAGTTACTATCTCTCAAACAGTACTGATGCAGCTGGTGTCACTAAAAAAGAGCCATTTAATTAGCTTTATTCATTATCTAATTAAAAGAGTTATCTTTCACTAGCTCTTTAATTACTAGCGCATGATATTCACAGGTGCATGGAGGTTAAGTTAGTAAAAGTGACTACTTGTTTTACCCATGGTCATGGTCTAGTATATCGGCAATGGCAGTCTTAGCGCAACAGTGGCATAAGTTGTGGTTCCTTTCAACATGCTGGTTTAAAGGTTGGTTGTGCTACCTTGCAGCACACATATGCATACAATAGCTTATACAAATTTATTTTCCTAACTTTGTGTACTTGCTTATACACATATGTGCTCAGCAAAGTGAACTGTTCTCTAAAATGTGGAGCTATAAACACACGAGGTTGTTTTTAGAGGCGCGCTAACCAGTAGCGCACCCAGGATCTCTGCCAGGGGGGGGGTTGACAGTTTGCCTATACCATCTAAACAGCACTAATTTCAATTTCTTCATGGGAAATGGTCAAAAAATGCGCTTTTTGCGAGCGTGCAGACGATTGCGCGTCTTACATCTTAGTTGCAGTACTCAAATGCGCAAGAAAAGGGGTTCAACAAGAGGGGGGGGGGGTTAAGTCGGCCTCAGGGGGGGGGGTTACAACCCCCGAACCCCCCCCCCCCCGTCGGTGCACCACTGGCGCTAACGCATGTTTTCACAGTCATAGAAACTCTACTGCCTGCTTCTTGCAAATAAAAAGATGCCAGTTAACAGGTATAAAGGTCGGAAAACAATTATTCAATTTGATAATAAAGTCTCAAGAAGCTGGACCTGGTGTCATTGACATCATTGTGATGTTATGATACAGAAAATTTGTTGATGTCATGGTGGTAGTTATAAGGCTAGGTATGATTACGTTGTTTATAGAACGCCTGCACATATTCCTTCTCGCGTGTGATAGTCTGCGATTGCAGCAATTGAGCAAGTGGACGTATCATGATGTCATTTATCACAACATCGTGACACATCCTCAGCCTGGGCACTGGCTTGTAAAAACCAAAACTGGCTTGTAAAAAACAACTATTACCGTAAATTATTTGGGACACTTGGACATTTGCCAGCATTTTTTCTTGGGTTTAGAGGGCTTGGATTTTTATTTAACAGACTGAAATCACTAGTCAAAAGTGTCATGTCAGTACACCTTCAAAAACATGTTGCATAGTAACCTATTTGTTGTGCATGCAATGTGTTTTTTATCGTTTTTCTTTCTATGCTTATCTTATTATTTCATGGTGTAATGAATATAATGAAAAAATTAAATAATTTGGTTCTAAATTTTATTACACTTTTTCTTCTTTTTTTTTTTTCTGGGGATATGCTTTAAGGACAGAAGCAACCTCATGCAATGGAAGTGGTGCTCATACAATGAATAGGCATAATTAGACAGCTGATCACGATAATGTTGTAATGGTCGGTTTGTTTTGTAGCTATCAACTGATCCACATTAGCAGCCATTACTACCTTTTGTAGTTAGTAAATGTAACAAACATGCAATGTCATTAATTACTGAAGTTACTAGGTTATAGTAACTACAGTAACCTTTTGTTTTAGGGGCAGAGCACCTTAGGGCCGAGCCTTGTCCCTCGTCGTCCGTTGTCCGTCCGTAGCTCTGGTTTGCATGGAGACCGCTAGGGGTGCTGCGGTGCACAAGGGCTATATAAGCGCTGTATATACTGTGCACATGTATATATATATATACACGGTGTCCCAGCTGTCATGCAGCACGATATCACCAGGTGAGCCAAATGCTCACGCACTGCTTCAGTTGTGCTACCACGTTGAAGCTCCACCGACGCAAATCACTGTACTGCTTCAGACCGTTGTAACTAAAGCCCACGAAGGAGCTTTCCTGCGCTATTTGAATCCATTTAAGTTATCGCCTCTATTCCCCTTTGTTGTGCTGAGTTGCACTCATGCTATTAGTCACAGCCTCCTGCAATCACGAAGTTGGGTTTTGTGCAGGGTTTGTCGACAGAGTAACTGAGCACGCTGCATTTTTAAGCGTGAAATTTGGTAATAAAGAATCTCGCCACAGGTCTGATGGCATAGGGTATAGAGTGGGGCTAGGAGGTAAAAAAAATCTTTGTTCCATTGTATTCATGCAAATATGGTTACCTTAGGTTTTTATCTTCAATGCACTTCTCTTCAAATGTCCAGTCTTACACGAGGATACATTGATTACGTGCATGTTAAAGAATCCCAGGTGGTCAAAATTAACCCAGAGTCCCCCACTACAGAGTGCCTCATAATTATTTCTGGGTTTCGGCATGTAATATCCCAGAATTTTGTTTTTAATACATTGTTTACACTGCTATAATTAGGCTTCAGGGCCAAATTTTATTATTTTGGGTAGATTTATTGAGATGTCACAGCTGGTGCAAAGACTAAAATTAAAGAATTACATGTGATTTTAATAATAGACCGCGCAGCGGTGGCCTAGCGGTAGAGCATCCGCCTCGTATGTGGGAGGCACCGAGTTCAAATCTCGGTGCCGCTGGGAACCCACTGGTTTTTCTAATGGGTAGAGATGTCCGCTGGCCTGGTGCTCCGCTGTAGTGGGGGTTCACATCTCTAAAGAATGCCCAATAGAGATTTAAGGAGTTGTCTCTGGGCGCCTCTTGTCCAACCATAGACGGCCTTGTTGAAGAGCATCCGCCGCGGCTGTGGGAGGCAAGTGCTGCCGCCGGGTACCTACCGGTAAAATAGGTACAAGCGCGCTCCCGGCCTGGTGCTCGGCCATTATGGGACCTCAACGCTTGGAAAGGAGTGTTTGTCCTCAACTTGAAGGTGTCCCCACCTCAATACGTGCTTGGGGCGCCACATGGGAAATGGCTGCCATGGGAGCGGCCCAAACATAACTTTTTTTCTGTGCTCACGAGGGTTTCGACGGGAATTCAGGGTGCAGGCTCCTTTCCCCTGAAGGAAGCCGAATGCCAGGCCGAGGTACGCTTGTACCCATTTGAACCAGTAGGTGGCCGGCAGGCGGTGAGAATCGAACCCACAACCTCCCGCAGCCGAGGCGGGCGCTCTACCGCTAGGCCACGGCCACGGCTGAAAATGAAAATACTTTTGTCATATCTGACATTCGTTATATGCATATATACTTACATGCTGAAATCGGTGAGAAACATTATAGGTTTACTCTGCTTCATCTGATAATTTGTTGCATCCATGCTTGTTATATCAAAGTCCGGCTGTATTTTCCACAATGCTGTGTGGTTTTCACAAAATGGACTGCAGGCACTAATTAAGTTTTTCATCTTGCCACGAACAGCTTCCTCCGGGGGAAATTTCCTGGAACAGCCGGTTGACGTCAACAGCGGGCCGATGTTTCTATTTGGCTGATAACAACTACCGAGTGGAGCTCTCAGCAAAGATTCTCCGTAGTGCCGAACACACAAGAGACACTCTATTGCATGAACTGTGCCATGCGGCAGTTTGGTGCGTGCATAATTGCAAGCGAGAGGGCCATGGTACATTGTGGAAGTTCTGGTGGGTGTTGCATTTCTTGTTATTTATTTGTCGAGCCCTCCCTCCATGCCTGTTGCGTAGTCTCAACCGGTGAGAAGTCTGGATTCAGTGAGAAAAATGTGGGATGTGAGCAGCAGGATGCTTTTTGAACATGCTGCAGCAAATGTTGCACGTGAACATACGCTAATGGGATAACGAGGATGCGCAATGGCACAACCTACGCTGAGCCTAAGTCACTGTTCAACGTGCAGAGTGCTGTAGATTTGAAATAAAGGCAAACGTTAAATCATTTAGGTTACCTTTCTAAAAGCTTCCCAACATTTGCTCTGTGCCTGTAGTTAACTTACATTCAACTTGTTCTTACCATGCTCCAACTAGGATTGCAATGATGTGGAACCTGCTTTACTTCCAACAAGACATGGTTTTTTTCCTTTGTTTCTCTCCTTTACCCAGCAATAGTTCTTGAAGGAAAGTTTAAGAATACAATAGCTCGTGTCACTGAGCAGTATACTATTACCGTTGGCCAGGTCAGGCGACCCTAAGACAGAAACCAACCATGTTGTCAATGTGTGTGCAACTGAAATGCCCCATACTGAGTTAATTCAACTGAAACCTTTTTGCATAGGGTCCTTTGTAGCACCTGTTGGAGTTTTTTGATTACTTTGTGCACCCGAAATACATGTTCAAGTGATGTTCATTAAAGTATTGCTATATTCACTCTGTAACACATTAGGTTGTTCAAGAGTAGTGTGGATTTGCTTCTTTGTCTTACTTTGGCACATTGCATATAGCTTGCATTGCCTATATGTAAGCTTCATGATGAGCTGACATTGAAACCACCTTGTGTTCTTGTAGGGTGAGTCGTGCTGCCCGAAGATTTCCAAAGCTTCCCCCTGTTGAAAGATGTCACGACTACAAGTCGTCACGATCAAGGAAACTTACCTTCAATTGATGTCCATGCTGCCTGTAATGTATATTTATCTTCTCATTTAGCAGGTATGTTCCCTTTAAGGTGCACATTTCCTATTATAAGGCGCCTATCTCCCTTTGTAGCATTACTGTGGCTGTGCATTGCTGTCAGTACAGTTGAGTGCATACACAGCTCACACGCTCAGTTTTAGAGGTAGCCTGCAGCTTCTGCAAAGAGTGGGTGTGTCAAGATCGTGTGGCATCATGTGTGCTGTCTTCGCATGCGTTTAGTACTGAAGGTTGCGCAGTCTCCGTTTCGCAACGGAGTCACGTTGCGAGAGGCAGACGAAGCAGTCGATCCCCGCTGCCGGCACTTTTCATGATGGCGTTGTCCCACTGGCCACTTTATGAGCCGCGGGGGAGGAGTGGGCACAAAAGCGTAGCTGGCTTCGCTTCATGCCACCGATGTGAAGATATCGCCCATACGACATGAAACCGTATCTTTTGTCGCCAACTCTTAAATTCGCCAAAAATGAATTTTTGCAATTTCCCGATAATTCGGAAAATTTTGAGGCCCTTTCCACGTATGAAAAGCTCATTGGTGACTATACTTATTTGCATAAAGTGGCGAATTTCACTATAACAACATTTCGATATAACGAAGCAAATTGCTGATTTTACCGACTTTGTTATATCAAGGTTTAAGTGTATAACTACCGTATTTACACGACTGTAAGTCGACCTCTTTTTTTAAATTTGAAAGTCTGAAGTTCACTTATAATCAAAACCAAAACATGGCACTGCCAATAAAAGTGAGACAAATGAATTATCAGGGGTGCTACAACGTGGTTATAATTTTATGATTTCTCTGCAGCTCTACCCGTAGCATTGGGCTATTCTGCGTGTTTGTCCAGAAGGATTTTTCAACAATTTAAGGAGTTTTACAATGCACACAGCACTCATGGGGGTGTCGATAGTTGATGGAAGAGCCGCTGTGCCAATCGCGGCGGCACTGACCCTTGGAACGGAGGCTCTTTCGGGGAGTATCGATAGTTCATGGAAAAGGCGACACCGCTCACATGTTTCTGACACATGTGATGTGGAGGGGTCGACTTGCATACGAGTCGACTTACAATAGTGTAAATACGGTATATAATATATTCTTCGTCTCCTGGCATTGAGCGAACCAAAGCTTGTTGCTTTTTTAGTAGCCACATTTACATGAATATGACAATGGCGCATTTAATTGCATTTTTGGCACACTGCATGCATGGCAACAGTGGTGATGCGCTAGGAAGCGAATTAGCGCATCGCTGACTTTGCGCTGTATTGTGAACAGTAGCTTTGAAGTTGAGAGGATGTTTACCCAACTACGGTTACGTTCAAAGAAAGCTGGATGATTTGTCTAGTTGGTATTCTATTTTGTCGCAAGAGCATCTATTCGGAACCAGTAAAACAGGATGACAGCAAACAAGGACAAAAGGCCCAACAGGTTCAGGATGGGCAAAGAAGTGTGCCAAATGCAGATACTGACTATGTACATCAATAAGGCCTTGTGGGATAAGGAAAAGCATCACACCTCCTGCAAAGCATGCCATTGTGCACAACTTTTTGTGCTTTCTCCTCTGTTGAAAAAAATTCAGAGAAAGATGTAAAGAAGGGATCGCCAAACCCGTCTCTATTTCTTGTTTTTGTTAATGTGGTTTCTTTTAAGTGTAATTATAATGTATGGCAAGAGGACTCGTAGAGGTCAGTTCATCAGATGATTTGCAAGCAGCTCCCATTACATGTTCCTATGAGTGATATCACTTGCTTAAGTAAAGCATTTGTGTCGAAAGGAGATCATTGCTTTGGGTTAATTGCTTGTAGAACTTATAAAAAAATTCCTGAACTTCGTTCGGGCTGCCGGACAACAAAACCCCTGATTTTTCTCAGATTTCGTCTTTAAAAATGACACCCGATTTTTTACTCCCTCCCCAAGTTTCAAAAAATATAAACCAAATATGAAGCACCCTATGTATAATAAATAAATTTGGTCTGCTTTGGATTAGAGTGCTTTGGATTAGAGCTATTAGATGTGGTGTACAGAATTGTGATACTGTTTTTCATTGCTGAGTACAGAGTTGTAAACTTGATAGCTTTGTTTTCTGAGATATTGCAATTTTCAACAATTTTCATTAGAAAACCGATGGCATAAATAAAATCACTTTCAACAGTCACTAGATTTTTACCCTATTTTTTTAATTGCGTCAAACCTTATTTGGTGCAGTGCTGTCCGAGAAAAACGATTTCTTCATTCCCATGTATGAAGATAGGAGGCCCCAAGCTAAAGCTTCCTCTTAAAAGCAATGGAATGCTTAATGGTGGCCTGCAGCAGCCTTAATTCGACAATATGGCACACCCTTCCCACAACAAAACCAACCGACTGTTGGTATGACGAGGCACTTATTGCTTACAAAACCCATCCATTCTCTAAAACTTCCCGAAAACCTGGAACGACTAACCACGGCCTCGTGGAATTTGTTAATGTTCCTATTGCCTTTGTGGACTTACCTCCAGAGAAAAGTGTGAAGCAGTCACTTCCTTGAGTACAAATTCAGGCACAAGCATGCTGAAGTCATAACCATTTAAATATGCTACATGGCAATTAGCTGTAGCCTAAAGATTTGAAGTAAGGGCATAAAAAATGTCAGGGGGCGAGGACGAGGGAAATGCAAATAATCCATGTGTGTGTGAGAAACTATACTGTTTCAGTAGTTCCTAGCAGCAGAGCCAAGGCTGCATAACGAGTGAGCGCAGTTTCTTGCACATTCAGATGTAGTGCCATAGTTCTGACCCCGTTGCATGACTAAATGGCCTCGACAAGTGGTCTTGTTGGCAGGTGGTTACTTGGAAGCGTCTCTGCAGGTCACAGCTGCGGTTTATTGCGTGATTTCGGTTTGCGTTTAATAAAGTAATTATTGAAACTCTGTGATACTGAAAATAGAGTTCTGCACTTGTTCGCATGAAAACGTGCAAACAAAAAAATTCATGTAACGCTGCCTTATAGACATTATTTTCATTTAAAAAGTACAAACAGTTAATTGCTTTGACAGTGGCTAGACTTATACGTGTAGTCGGCACAGCTGCAACACTATGGAGGACTCCTTCCTGGGTAGTGCTTCGTCCTTCGCAGAAATGGTTTTCGAAGACTGGCTTGCGTGATGTCATTCCTAGCTGCTCTTTCACGTGAAAGGAGCAGATAAGTCGGCATTGCACATGCTAGGAACAGCGCGGAAGGAGTGTGGTCAAACATGCACAAATTGAAATTAAGAAAACGGCTGCACCTACAAATGTCAGCGAGCGCACCGTGTACTAGTGGATGTTACAAGAAAAATAAAGAGATGGCGCCACCATCTCGTGCGACACGCCAGTCACGTGCTCCTTCTGAACCCTCCACTTTACGGTCTCTGCAGCCCGCCTTCTCCTTTGTATCGAAGCGTCTTCAAGACGGACATCATTTTGATGTCAGAACGAATGTGGAACCAATTTTCTACTGCTGCTATCACAACAGCTGATCTCACTGTGCAGTTGTAGATGACAGGGTGCAGAAGGGCACCTTTAAGATGTGTTTGCCCTCCCATTTGGCCCAAGAAGCCTGTAGCTTCTACAGTGCTGCACGGAACTATTGAAGCGAGGAGTGATGTTGTAAAGGATGCTCTGCGGTGAAATTCAGAAGCAGCAACGGAAGTGTGATAGCAGCAGCGAGTTTGAAAAACAACGAGAACATCAGCTCTAAGAAACTACATGAAACTGATGACTGGATTGGCAAATATGCGAGAGAATAGGATTGAGCTTTTTATTGATTAACCTTCAGATTAAACCAGTTATGGTCTTAATCACAAATAATCGGTTGAGGTCACATGAGCAAAAACAGGCAAATGTCAGCAAATGGTGAACTTTGCTTGCTCAACAGCAAGGAAGGGAACCACAGACAGAGCTACAAGGTTAAGATAATTGCATGAGTGGCTGTCTCTCGGGAGTTCAAATGAAATTCGCCCTGCACATTGCACTTCATGCCAGCGGGACAAGTAGTGCCAGCTCCTAGGGATGCAGAGTGAAATAAAGCCTAGCAAAGGTGATTTTATCTATGCTACGCACAACCATTGGTCATTCAAAAGGTCAATGTGTGTAGTATCCATTGGATGAGTAATACATTTGCATCTAAGTATGAATAACACATTCATCTGCTTTGAATACCTTTTTTGGAGGGTGATGGGGAAGTCTTATTGGCAACCTTCAGTGTATGGCATTTTTGTTTTGGGAAGGATGCCTCAGTGCAGCAAAATATGTGTTCATTTAGGCGTTTCTTTATTTTTTTTCTTTTTTTTTCAGCACAGGACACCAGACAGCAATACAATATTGATGTACATAAACTGCCAAAGACAACACAGGCCATGTACAATTTTGAATATGTACCGCTTATAAATATGACCAATAAATTGACAAGGCAACTGGTTGCCACACTTTCATTTGCTTGAAATTAAGCTTTTGAAGCTAACTCTCGAAAGTCATGTCGAGACGCCACACTGGCTCTCAGCATTCCGAGTTTCATGTAATTTTCTGTGAGCGATAAGCATGTTCTTTTTTTTTTTTTTTTTTTGCCTGTTTTGTTATCGAAAGCATCTGTTTTGATGAGCTTTTTGTGATGCATCTACCTGTATCAAAGGTCGAATTTTGCACAGAGCCTGCACTATATTTACACTATCTTATATATGTGGGATCGATACGCAGCACATTCATCAATTGTAATAGGGGTTTTATTCCCAGCGTTCAGCAAGTGAAAGCTGGCCACAAAACAGTCGGGTCAATAGCTGAAACTCCAGCCTTGTGCAGCATAGGTAGTGGCAAACGTCCTAATGTTTAATTTCATCTGCTTCACGACACTAAGCTTTTTGTAAGATCCAATAATTCATTTCAGTTGGCCTTTATAGGGCCTCTTGCCGCAGGTTTGGACAGTGCAAGCAACAGTCCAGCATATTAGATACACATATCTGGTAGTCTGTGCAAATTGTTGCACAGGACTGCAACTAGGCCTACAGAAATTCCAAATAAAAGCAGCCCACACACTTGTCACTTCGCTTTCGTCACCACCTGTCGTTTCGGGTGATCTCGCAGATTAATCCTGCTACATCACAAATTGGACTGTCACGTCAGTCAATGGACCCTCTGCAATCATGCCCGCTTTCTATTCTTTGGTTTTATTTCATGCCTGAACAGTGTTTAGAGTGACGTGTGATCTTTGAAAAGAGTACCTGAACCTCTGCTTGAGTTCTATGAGCAAACATATTCCACTCGTACAGCACAAAGATGTGAACATTTCATCCAAGTTTTTTATTTATACCCATGGAGCTAACAAACGGCATATAAAGACGTTGAGCTTCCCCTTTTACAGTTATATCTGTTATGGGCTCACTCCCTGAGCCTTTTTGATGTCTGCCAGTGTCCGTTGCTGGATTCCCAGAATGCATTGGCGAAATTTGCAAGTTGATTATACCAGAGTCCTAGGACTCTGATTATACTAAGCCCCCTGAATTTAGAACATACCTCTCAGCCACTCTGCCAATGCTGCAGCAACGAATACTGAGCTTGAACAGCACTGTGTGCCTGGCCTCTTGAGTGCACATTATATTATTGACTGATGACATGCTCCGCTGGTTATCCATAAACCAGCATCAAGGTGAAATAGCACATGTGACGCCATTAGCAAGAAGCAAAAGGTCGAATAGGAAAGAGGAGAAAGAGGGAGAGCTGTGTTTCTCCTCTCCACCACTGGGTATCGCCACCTCTTGCACATACAAAGACAACTCAGACTGACTAAAGTATTCTCAAGAGGAGATTGCTCGCATGCATCTGGGAATCTTTACTTCAAACAATACCGCACAAAACACTGAAAGACTTACTGCCCATAATGTTTGCACCAGCTGTTGTGTCACTGCTTTCCATAAGAATGAAACTGCAAATTTTTTTGAAGGTGACTCCTCCTCGCCAATCTTGAAACTGCTGGCTGGCTGGCTGCCAGCTGATGTCAAATGGCAGCAACCCACAGACATCAGTCATGAGGACAGGATTCTTCCCAAAAAATTTTGTTTTAGACTTGATGAACGTAGAGACGCCGCAGTGTAGTGGACTTCTTTATACGCACTTCCTTCTCTTCATCATTAGACAGTTATAGCTCAGCGGGTTTACAGGCCCGCGGAATGAGCGGGCGAGTGGAGACGGCAGCAAAGCGCCGAGTGAAAGGAAGAGTTTTAGCTCAGCGATCCCTTGCTCGGTTGAGCTGAGCGCGTTGCTGCGCCGCCTGTCGAACAAGCTTAGGGTTTGCGTCAGCTCGCGGCCAAGCGCTCGGTTAAGGTTCTCGATCGCAGTCATCCACTTCAAATTGTCAGCAAACGGCCTCGTTGCTGAAACCTCTCGCAGGATACAGAAGCCCTCTTCAGTTGTTAAATACCTCCGAGACTTTTTTCGCCTGCCAGCGAGCCAGTGCCACGTTTGAAGACGACGCCTACGACATGCCGCTGTTCTTGCAGGTGGTCGCCATGTTTGTTTCGTAAAAACGCTGGCCCACTGCGCGCGCTCCGCTGGGGAGCGGATACCAGCGGAGCGAAGGGCCCGCTCCGTAAAGAAGCTGGCTGCCCCAGCACACCGCACATATACAGTGGCATCTGCACTCGCCCGCTGGGCCCGTAAACCCGCTGAGCTATAACTCTCTATTATCAATGATTTTATTCCCTGCTTCTCTCCTTCAGTGCACGTACAGTAGCAGGCCAGGGCGATGCTATAGCTTAGTTTGACCTGTTTGCCTTTACATGAAAATTTTCTGTTATTGTTTTCAAAATTATAATATATGTTTTGCTAACGAGGATCTCTTTCAAATAATGTTTACTTTAATTTCTGGGTATATTTGTATAATGAACAGTACTGTAATACTGGAACTACATGCACAAACATTAGAAAAACTAGTCTGTGAGCTTCTCTCAAGAAGGCATCATATGTTTGCCACTTGTCCCTCAGCACTTCCAAGAAATGGTCTCCTCGCACATGCCACTGGCACAAAGAAAAAGGTGCACCACACTATAAAAAAATGTTTTACTCCCTTTGGAGCATATCTTCTCATGAAACACGGAAAGAGCAAAAGAACATCTAAAATATGTCTTTAAAGAATCAGCAAAATTTCTAAAGGAAGCCTCAGTTTAAACATTATTTGGATGTAAACTTCTTGAAAAGCTCCTGTAGCTGTGCTAATGCCATGTTATTAGTGGCCTAGAAAATTTCTCGAAGGACGTTTTTGAGAATGGTATAAGAGCTCTGTCTTGTGTAATAAGAGCTCTGTCTTGTGTATGAACACATCTGTCGCATAAAGACGTAGATTTTCTTTTCCTATCATAATTGCATGTTTTTTTTTACCTCCTAGGTGGGCTATTCATGCAATTTGCAAATTCTATTTTACTAAACAATTAAAGGCATGTGCTTTACTCTGTTTGTGCGTATGTGTGTGTGAAAAAAAATGGAGGGGGGGAGAAAGGGGGGGCTCAGGCAATACAACTTTTTTCAAACCAAACCTTTCTATAACAGTTTTACAAAGTAAGAAAAACCTAAATAAACAATGCACAAGAAAGTATTCTTGGGTCAAAAACATCTAAATATGCTTTTGAGGTGGAAGTTATAAAAATCCCCTCAAGAACCTCTTGGGAAAAATGTTTACTCAATGTTCCATAGTATACCAAGATGTCTATATGCTTTTCAAGAAGTTTTCTACAAGTTTTGTGGGTTTTCCCCAAACAATAATTGTTGCTTGCCTTATTTGTGTTTCCTTTCTTGAAAACTGTGTGCTCGATAATGTCCAGTCAAGAATGCTATGTTACGCTGATAATGCACATGCTCTTCGTGACCTCAAAGTACTGGGCACGCAGTGTTAGAGGAAGGAAAGGTGCGCAAGATAGATTACGATTATTGTTTGGGGACAAGATAAGCCTCAGAGGGTGCAAATTTTCCTTAGAGTGCAGCTGCTCAGAAAGAATGAGCGTGCCACGGTTGTGCACCAAACAAGCAGCCAAAATTACCAGTAGTGGAGACAAAGGTGGCTCGCAGCACAAGTGAATAGTTTGAAAGGGGATTAGGGGACAGATTTCTCTGAGCTTCCTCTCCAAATTACCTGCTCACCAACGCTCCCTACCCCCATTTCTATTGTGTGTGCTGCAGAGATGATGAGAGGAATGGCCCGGTTGATCCCTTCACAGATAAGGCTATCAAAGCCAACAGAGTTTCCATGCCATGGTCATCAATTTCAAGACGAGGAAGCACCTGAGCAAGACAAACGAGGGAAGGCATAGATACAAAGGATAAGGAGAAAAGAAGTGAGACTGGCATGTGGTGGCTGGTACACATATATATACACATTGTCATGAAAGCGAAAGGTGGCCATCCACCTGACAGTGGAATGAAGCTACAAAGGAGGGTTCCTCAGAAAAAAAGCTTTGCAGAAGAAAAATTTGCCCCAGTCTGGGGATAAAATCTGGAACTAATGCCCTTCTGGGGCAGTCGCTTTACCATCTGAACTAACCAGGAAGTTAGCAAATCTCAGAACAAAGCCAAATTAACCCTTTCAGGCATCAATTAGTTCTGTTGATTTAGAACTCACCGCATTTCTTGCATCTTCATAATCGTAAAAAGCGTACAGCTGCAGGATAGATTAAGAATTTTCAATTATTTAGTGAGTTTCGTCAAGTTTACAGAATGTGGACGCTATGCGAAAACTCGCTACAGAAACATCGGATACAAGAACATCAACTACTTCATGTCTAGCAGCCTTGAAAAGTTGAAAATTATGCCTGGTGCAACACATTGTGAAAAACAATGAAAGAAATGAACCCGCTGCATACAACAACGTAATCACACCGAGCAAAAATTACCACTCACTCATTTACTAAACCACTCGTTTTACTAAAACATTTTGCAGATGTTATCCAAATTGCAGCACAATTCCAATCGGAAGTGTTTCAATATGTGTGCGACACATTTTAAATATTACGTTCATCAATGCTTTTACTGTTGATGCACAATCTTGGCGTATACGATTGTGCACACGGCACCTGAAAGGCACTTCGACATGCAGGGAGACTGAATATGGCACATCAGTTCTGCAAAAACCTGCTAGGTGTGAAGCTTTCATTCTGAGGAACCTGTGTGGGTTTCCTTCATAGCTTTGATCATGCTACTGTGATGTGGATGACATTGTTTTCTCTTTCATAAAACTTGCTCCACCTTGTGGATTGCTGCAAAAGTTATTTTGCCAGGTATTACATGGTCCCTTTGAGGGATAGCTGCCACTGCATTCCTGACCTGTCTCCGACCACAAAAGGTCTACTTGCGTTCCTGCATTTGCCAAAGTGTGTGGCACTGGTTTGAAATAACAAAACCAAGTGCTCGCGACATTTGGGGCTTTCTCTGCACATGGTTGCATTCCTGCAACATGCCTTCGAATAATGCGCCACAGTTTGGTGGCATCTACACTACAGCAGCGGAAGCTGAACCCAGACAAGCATGGCAGATGCCTTGCGAGAGCACCATCAGCGATACAGGTAAGTTTTGAAAGGTGTAGCTGCTTTCTGTGGGCATAATAAAGCGAAATGAAGTATAAATTGACTAATCTTTTTGACTGAGTAGACACTAATAAGTCTTATTATATATCAGAATGTGTTTGCAGTGGTGTACTATGTTGCAAATATGCGACCATGTGCTGCAGGATGTCTTTTTGCTACACAATGGATAAAAGAGATCCTAAGCACTTCTGTGGCTGTGGAGTACCATTTGACAATAAATAGAGCGACTTGTATGGGAGTGACAATGTCCTCGACTGTATGTTCCCTTTTTTGCAAGTTGAGCTTGTAGAAACATGAAGCTGAAAGTGTTTGTGAAAGGTATTTTGAGCTGAGCATGTGTATTGTATAAGAGAAATACAGTGAACAACCATGATGAACCTACACAGAAGTTCCTCCCCCTGAAAGAAATCAAGATCGACCTGGCTACATCACTGCATAAAGCAGGAAAGCAGCAGCTTAAGAAAAAGGCTAAGCAATTAACTAGTGGAGGAATTTATCCAAAAAAAAAAAAAAGGGACCATTCAGTATTCACCTCGGGATGTCGGAAGAGATCAGGAATTATGTCTCGACCACTGATCTGTACTTTAGGGTGTAAATTATAGTGCACATCAGTGGTCTTGACTTTCAAGCTTAGTTTCAATAAGCATTAGTTATACTTGTCTCCTGATCTATATTGGTGACTAGTTGTATTGCAGCTATAAGTGGCAAGGGTGCAAGTTCCCTGGATGCAAGAAATCTGCACGAGTTACCGCTCAAAATATGGTACCTACCTTTGCTCTACAAGCAAGAACAATGACTACGTCTTGCATCACACTTGAATGAACACACGTTTCTGCATGCGCAACTGGGCACATTGAAGATAAAGACATTATTTTTTTTTACATTATAGAAAATTGCTAAGCTTAAAAAATTTTAAATAAAGAGATAATGTAACTGTGTAAACTATACCTACTGAAACATCTCAAGAGTATAAAATTTATATATACACTACCTAGAAGTATGCCACAAATTTAAAAACAGGACTTTTTGCAAAACCTTCTAAACATTACAATTTCACATTGTGTACAAACTCAGTTATCACATTTGTCTGCTTTACATGGTCTAACAACCCACCGCGGTGGCCGAGTCACCTAAGCTACTGAACACGAGATCGCAGGATCGAATCCTGGCCGCGGCGGCCGCATTTCGATGGAAGCGAAATGCAAAAACGGCCGTGTGCTTGCATTGTAGTGCACGTTAAAGAACCCAAGGTGGTCAAAATTAATCCGGAGCCCTCCACTACGGTGTGCCTCATAATCAGAACTGGTTTTGGCACATAAAACCCCAAAAAGAAGGAGGAAAGAAAAGATGGTCTAACAGATGCAGTTTACACATCTGCAATAGGGGGTTTTAGATTTTGCATATGCAAATGTGTTCAGGTGCCCAAAGGGACCTTTACATACGCAAAGAGCCACGTCTAGCCTGAAATCTTCTGTACTCCTTTGGGTTTCTTTTTATACTTTAGGATTTTTTCGTAAGCTCGGTGGTTTGCGTCCCCTAGCTTTGTGTACGCAAAATATGAGACTCCCTATTATGCTTTTGGTGCAGTTATGTTCGTTACTTTGGTGCTTCAACATTTAACAGCAAAGCTGTTCAAGCTCGGCGTTTGCCATCAGTTGTACGCTGGAAAACCTCGCCGAGCGATGACGTCACGTGCGTCGCCTAGCAACGCCTCGCACAGCTGGTGCAAGGCCAAGAACCAGCCAAGCCAAACCAAGTTAAGCAAAGTTAGAGCTAGGGAAGGGCCACCAGCTTCACTGTTTGCCCAGTCTTTGCACCACTTAGTGTGAAGCTGCCCCTAATTTTTTTAGTGCTTAATTTATGCAATTATTGTACACATTATGAGGCTATAAACCAAAATTCTGCTTCAAATGTCACTAGAATACAGCCCTCCTAACTGCAACAAAATTTCATTCAAATCAGTCCAGCGGTTGTCTAGTAAGGGCACTTTTGCATTTCACATGCCTTTGAATAGGGAAATCAGAGAGCTAGAGCATTATTTTAGTAAAATTGTGGTGCTTCGTTATTACACTGAAATAAGTTCCTCAGATTCCGGTGCACGTTAAAGAAACCCAGGAGGTCCAAATTACTCTGACGAATATGGTGGTTTTGGCACCTAAAACCCATACATTATTAAAGTTGCTTGAAAAACACTGATCCACTTCAGTGGCTTTGAGAAAATGCTGGAAGTTACCAGTTATAAAATTGTAGCTCAGGAATCGCCAGCAAGTGCCAACGCTTCTGTCAGGAGTTGGCTTGATGCATTTGTGAATGTGGCCATGAACTTATTTCTTAACGTGGCAAAATGACCATTTTTCAAATGTGCCAGAAAAAACTTTTTTCGCCATAGGGAACGCTCTAGCATATAATGCAACATTTTATATTGTGTAAAACAAAATTTTGTCATTGCAAGAAAACATTTTAAAGAAAATTTTCCAAGGCAGACATTTTTTGCCCACATAAAAAAAGATTATTTTTGTAAATATGCCAAAAGAAATTCAGAATAACTGACAATATACATTTCACTAATATATGTTCTAAGAACCTTTACCTGCGAAATGTACGGCACAGGCAGAAGACACACAAAGGTTATGTCTTTCCAGTGCCTATGCCACACAGTGAAGCAATTCCTCTACTTCGTGAGGTGTAGATTGTGCATTATCTCTGTTCAGCCCCAGCCAGCTGCTGGACAAGTTCAAGTATCAACTGGCCAAAGTTGGCACTTCGTTGAAAAACACCTGTTCTAAACTTCGTGAAAATACTCAGTTCTGCAAGCTGAGTATGATGTGTGCTTTAGAGGAAAACAAGATCACTCAGAGTCAAAACCTGAACTTTCCAGCAGATAGATGCTGCTGTTCCAACGCCGACATACTGTAAGCCTGACGATGTTAAGCGATCCTCAGACTACCTACTTGATAACACTATGCATCTGAAGATATTTCAATGAGTTGTAATCGGCAATCAACTTTAGCAGGCATGGTAATGAAAGAATTGTCAGTACAGAAATTGTGCTTTATGACACAGGCGTCGAGTCCAATATCCAATAAAGGCCAATACCAGAGAATAGTTTCACAACGAGTCCTATTTCATGCAAGATTGAACACAGTTTCCTGGGTGCAACAGAACAATTTATTAATGACAAATTTATACATGACTTTGCAATCTCAAAACGGCCTGTTCCCAACTAACCTTGTATATGTAGCGAAGCAGATCAGTGCACGTGCTCCACAGATGAATCACCAGGAACTAGAGCTAGCGGAAATCCCAGATTAAGTTAACCAGTACAATGTGAAGCAACTTTATGCAATACATTAACATTGATACTGCAACAGAAATTTGTTAGTAAAATTTCCACGAGTAGCAGTGTTTAGCTACTTATCTGCTCATGATGGGTGAAGAAATAAAAACTGCCCAAATTCATTTTTCCCGCACTATTACCACAAACAGATGCGCCTCACTAGCAGGCAGAAAAAAAACTGTCAAGCTGTGATTTATTACATGTCACCACCAGTTTCTCAACCAGTCTTCACAGCAAGGTCTGCAAGAACGTCACAAACCACATCCTCCCCACTGCAGAGGAAAAATAAAAAAACTAAGCGAAAGAACACTTGTGTTTCTCCAGCGAAGACAGAAGTGCATGTTATGTACAAGCAGGGTTTCCTTTCTTTTTTGCAAGCCCACTCTTGTAGGCGCCTTAGTCCACATCCATCTTCTCAGTCGCCTCTTCGGACTCTGTCGCTTCCTCGGATTGAGACGGTGTGGCACCTTCGGGGGCTTGTCGTGCAGGGCTCTCAGCCTTGGGTGGCTTTGGCACTACTGTCAGGGCTGCAAGGAGGGCCTCCATGGCTTTTGCCTCTTCCCGGAAGCGTGACACCAGCACCGGAGGGTCCTCGTACAACGGAGCCTTGGACAGTGCACCCATAGCGCCATCAAACCAGGTCTGTCGCTCCTCCACAGCCTTTGCAAGTTTCTGGTACACCTCTTCCTGTGCCCGAGAGGAAAAGTCGGACAGGGCCTTACGAGACTTCTGCAGTATGGCCCCCATCTCTTCAGAAGCTAGACCTCGCTCTTCATGCTCCCTGCAGCGGTTTCTGATAGGCTGGCCAATCTCGCGCAGCGCATTCAGCTTTTCCACATACAGGTTCTTGGCCACCTCTTCGCCTTCTGTGTAGAGCCAGTTCTCAGTATCGTTAAGCATGCTCAGGAATTTCTCCTTGTCCTTGTCAAGGACGTAGGCCTTGAACTTGTCTGACAGGTGGTCCCGCATCTCGTAGACATATTCCTCGACGGCGTTCTTTGCATCCACACGGTCCTTCTCCAACCGGTCAGTCTGCACCATCTTCGCCTCAGTCTCAAGCAGGTGGTCCAGCTCTGTAGGAGTCAGTTGTGGTACATGTGATTCAATGGGCAGCTCGAGCGTCTTGGTCTTTTCCTGCACATGCAAAAAAGGCAGAGAGCAGTTGTTAGGGGCACAATATTTAGTGGCGGGGGCGGCAATGCCTACAGTTTTGGTCGGCTCTGGCCGCTCTTCCTTGTTGGCCTCGTTGGCCTGGTTGGTCTCGGTGCCCTTTTCGACTGGATCCCCTCCCTCGCTTGGGGGCACCTGGGGGAAGCGGGGGGTGGGGAAGATTGGGAGTTTTATATTTAGAACCATTAGCAAGGGCCTTCAGACAAAGCAAAGCATAAGGGGGAACGGGAGGGCTGGGGGAGGGCAGACTCACCTCATCGCCACACGCCGCCCCCGCCAGGTCACCACCATTTGAACACTTCTCCTGGGCAGCACTTGCCTGTCGGCCATCATGCTTGACACGGTCAACTGCTGAGGCAGACACCACGGAGAAGATGCCATGCAGGTTGAGCCGCACTTTGACCTTGACCTTGGTGGCCTCATTGTCGACAGCGGGGGCAACCTTGTTCACATTGAAGATGCCGAGCTGCAGGTCAGGGTAGGGCACAGCAGCATCAGCTGTGTACCTGGGTGCAATACACACAAGATGGATTCAGGATATGCAGACAATTGTGGAGTTTGTACACTGCAGTTACAGAAGCCTTATGTTCTCAGGGCATAGTTCCCTTGAGATTGGCAAAACTGCTACCTTTGTATGCTAATCTTGACATTATTACAATGTATGTGCTGTTTTCAGATTCTTTTGGGGGGTTTGCATGGAGGACATGGGCTTAGGGGAGTGATTACCTGTACCCGTGATAACCCATTACTGCTTTTGGCAAACATCCTCTCCATCCCTGTGGTTGCGCGCCACCTCTGAGATGTGCGCACACAAAAAAAAGCTCAATGCCTAGTCTCCCACCAGCTATGGGCAACTTTTCTGCGGCTAGCAAACCGTTGCCCTTATCTACTCTTAGTTCCGTGGGTGGACTGCACACCACTTGACAAAGGCATAGAGTCGTATACGTGGTGCACACCCTTAAAAGTGGAGATGTGAATCTTTCCTTTAAGTTAATTATCTACATATCACCACTCTACATTCATTTGAGCTGCACATTTGCACAAGTGCTTAAAGGGACAGTAAAGCAAAACAATAAATCAACTTGGACTGATAAATTACTCTTCAAAAACTCTTCATTAATTACACTGCAATAGGTCAATTATTAGAAGAGAAAATGATGCTCAATGTTATTATTTTTTCTTTGTTTTGCACGGAAAGCTCAATGTCAGCACTTCAGTGTGATGTCACGACTTCTAAAGTAATTTTTCGTATTTGGGCCATTAATAAAGTTCATTGTCTATAATAAAGTTCATTGTCTGTCTGTCTGGGCCATGTTGGCTCAATAAAAACCGCGAAACTTGCCATATTCAATCTTGGGTTCATTTAGAACACAATCTAGTCAGTCTTTACCACTAAAGCATGAACGGAGACCTAGGAGACGCTGCCAAAATCTATGACGCCACGGTGAGCTGGTGCGCGAACTTCAAGGTGGCGTCGCCATTCATCTGTGTTTTTCGTTTCTTTCTGGCTTACCAAGCTGCTTCTCGGGGTAAGAGTGGTGTTCTGGGTATTGTGGAAGGGTAAGCTACTGATACAGAAGAAATTATTTTTCCCTTTAGTGTCAAAGACACACAGCGCATTAGCATTAACAAAGTTGCCGCACAATAGTGATAACTAGACAAGTAACACGCAAGCTAGATTTGTACATCACATTAGTTAACACGAAGACAGGCGGAGACAAGGCAGGGCGCAGAACAAAAGCTGTCGTCCACGCCTTGCCTTGTCCAAAAAGCGCACCCGTGCACTGACAAGGAATACAGCCCGCACTAACCTGGCTTCCAGAGAGAACGGCTTGCTCCGGTAGAACGTGAGCATCTTGCTGAACGGAACCTGGTGCCAGCGCGGGAACACCTCGGCGCGGCCTTCTTCGCCCTTGCCAGGAGCATAGCACAGCTCGATGGGGTACGGCTGCGCGTCCACAACCTGGAACTCGCGCACCTTGAAAATGGGTGACAGCATGGCGCACTGCAGGGCGCAGCCGCGCGCCACCGCCTCATCCTGGTTGAGTGTGGTGGACGGCTCCCGGTTGAACACTTTGCGCACCAGTTGCTTGATGGCCGGCACGCGGGTGCCACCTCCCACGAGCTCGACGGAATCGACGTCCGAAGCGCGCAGGCCGGCCTCCTGCAGTGCACGGGCCAGCGTGCGCTCGGTGCGCGCCAGGTGCTCCGCGGCCATCGCCTCGAATGCTTCGCGCTTCATCCTGCCGGCTACGTCGCGGTCGTTCATAAAGCACTCGATGTTAAGGGGCAGCTCGTGTGGGTTGGCGCTCATCTGCTTCTTAAGCTTCTCGCACTCGGTTATTAGCCTGATGAGCGCCCGTCGATTGCTGGACACGTCCAGGTTGTAACGTTCCTTGAATTCCTGCACGAAGTAACGAACCAGCACCATGTCGAAGTCGCGGCCGCCGACGCTCTCGAATGCAGTGGCCATCATCTTAAGTCTGTCCCGATTGAAACCCACGATGCCGACCTGCAACGCCGAGTGGCCCATGTCGACGAAGGCCACGATGCGCGGCTTCTCTTCTGGCAGGTCGTTCTTGTAGAAGCCATAGCTGAGCGCAATGGCAGTGGTCTCGTTCATCAGCTTTAGACAGTTGAGGCCCTGCGATACGCGTCGCGTCCAGCAAAGCCCGGCGTTCGGAGTCGGTGAAGAAATGCGGCACAGACACTACGCAGTCGTTGACTTTGATCTTCAATGCAGTCTCGGCAATGTCTTTCAATTTGGTGAAAAGCATGGCAGTTATTTGCGTGATCGAGAAGGCCTTGTCCTCGTTTAGGTAGCGAACACGGACGCCCACACGCCCGCCACCCAAGTCGACCAGCGAATAGGGCAGGAACGTCGCCTCGTGCTTGACTTGCGGGTCGCCCATCTTGCGGCCCTGCAGCCTCTTGAAGCCGAAGACGGTATTCCTGAGATTCGTCACCTGCTTGTTCTTCGCCGACACGCCCAAGTCACGCGTCTTTTCGCCGAACGCAACATAGGACCTGCGGGGAAGGCGACGCGAAGCACGGTTACACACGCACGAGTACTTCGTCGTGAAACGGCAGTGAACACTCGCCCCCAAGGCCAGCGTAGGCTGGCGGCGGGACTTGGGTGATTTCACTCAGAACAAAAGCGACATTAATGAATGGAAATTAGCTTTAAAAGCTTCGATAAGACGAGACGAGCTCGTTACGCGTGACATGCGGGTTCTGAAGCGGCCCTACAGAGTGATATGGAATTGAAAAGACAACTTACGGCGTGACTCGCTGGCTGTACTCATTGGCGATCGTCTCGATGCCACCGGCACGAGCAACTGCGATGAAGCAGTTCTCGTTGCCGAAGTCGAACCCGATCACTGACATCGTCGCCCGAGAACAACGACACTGAAAGCGCACCGGATCTTTCAGGTGCTCGCGCTGAACAAGAATGAATCGACAGTGAGCTCGCAGCGGTACAACTAGGCCCCGCTTCGAGAACTTTCTCGATCTTCTCGTCGCTTTTCCACAGGCTTTCCTCGCCCCTTCGCAACCCCAACGCCGGTTAGAATGTTACGTCAGCGAAGGAAGAGACCTCTCGACCAATAAGAAAAAAGCATGTGCTGTTGCGAGCAGCCGCCACGAGAGCAATTCCGCGTTGCAGTCAGCAGTTCAAATAATAATAATGACTAAAATAAGCTTAGATTGTTCAAAATTAGAAATTATTCTTACATTTGATTGTGGCTTAATAATTAATAAGAAATTTAGATGCAGTTTTATTGTTAACTGCTACATTTGAGAGAACGTTTTAAAGTGTAAAATATTTTGCTAGTTTGTTTTAGTGTTCTTACTATTGAAATAAATAACTGTTGCTGAAATTACTTTATAATTATGAGTTAAACATTTACAATAAATTACAAGCACATTATTATAAAAGACAAGTGAGGCGGCGCTGTCGTCACCACTGTGGAAGTAGACTGAGTACATTCAGTCAATTCAGTTTTTAAGGAACTGTTTAAAATTTTTGCGTGTGTTAAACAGAACATCGTTTCTCGGGAAGTACTGTCACATCTTTTAAGTGATATCAGGTTGTTAAAACAAATATAATATCAATCAGCATGGCAACTGTATCTTATACGATTGCAGCGCTAATTAGAGTGTGGCGGTATACTTGTTCTACAGACCACAATATTGAGGTTGTAGGTCGTAAAGTGCAGCTTACAGTTGTTGCAGTGCCGCTCAGCTGCGGTTTACAGAGGAAACGACCACGGATGTAATTTTGGGGGAAGACAGGAGAAGGGCTGCTATAATGGTAAGAATTTATTTCATAACACGTTGCCATTTCTCTCGCGTTGAATCTTTGCACGTTGACTTTTGTTATGTTCTTTTTTATAGGCTTAGCCTTTTTATTTTTACAATGTTTGACTCATGGGTCTGAGTTGTCATCGTCCATTGCTGCAATAATCGAAAAGGAGTTATGCTTCTCTTGTGCCAATGCAACAACATGCTTATCTGCTAAACTAACGAGTTTAGGGACACATTAACTAGTGGCCCATGAAACGCTGAAACCGCAAACGGTTCCGCTAAACTCGGCAGACCTTTCCGGGACCCGGCAGATGTTGGAAAAGGGCCGCCGTATCGATGCCCGAAAAGTTGATCTCTGGTGGGAATTGCGTCTGGAATACGTTTGTGGTGCTTAAGGCTTCTCAGCCTAGTCAACGAATCGTTGATACGGCAACGTACCTAATCAGTATAGAGAAGAGCGATTAAAGAGAAGCCTGTCGCCACTGAACATATAGAGGACACTGATTCCTTTCTCGTTGCATCATTGAGGTATCCTCCAAGGCGCACCACCGATTCATTAGAAGTGGTATCGACCCTGTAATGTGGTGCGCACGGCCGGTGTTGATGAGGTTACATCGAGACTTGACAGCCAAGTTGAGTTCACAGGAGCCTGTCTTGCTGTGTTATCACAGGCACTTGGGATCAAGCGCTCCGTGGCCCTTGGGACACGTTTATCGATCTCGTTGCCGCGTGTGATCTGTATTTTTGACAGATGCTGAGAACACCTTTTGTCTCCCAGATGGCTCAAGGACGTCGCATTTGAACGATAAATTCACGCTTATCCTGTCAGTTTAGTCGCCGGTCAGCGGTAATTATTGCGGTGGCGCGTCAAAGGAAAATCCCGTACGCGATGTCATGCGTCGTTGAAGACCTTGCTCCCGAAGCGCGCGACGTATCCTGCTGTAGCTGCAGC
Organism: Dermacentor silvarum; assembly: GCF_013339745.2. Lineage (NCBI taxonomy): Eukaryota > Metazoa > Arthropoda > Arachnida > Ixodida > Ixodidae > Dermacentor > Dermacentor silvarum. The sequence continues at coordinate 77,022,889 of NC_051157.2, forward strand.
GACCGCCCCTGTCGTGCTCGCGCGCGCGCGCGCTACGTTGTGACGAGAGAAAAAAACACAACGCGTTTTTCGCTCGCGCGCGTGCGCGCACATCAGAGCGGCAGCCCGTATAATGGGCTAAGCGGATCGCTTCGTCGGAAGTGACACGATGAATTTCGGGCTACGTGATACACCCAGGTTGACCCGACGCCGCCGCCCCGCAGCTGCGGGCTGGCTGATGCCGCGCGCGCGCGTGCGTTTGTCTGGGAGGCTGCAGACCTCTCACGGGCAGGCGTGTGCTCGGATCGCGCGCAGGCGACCGGAGTGCGTCGTTTGTTGCGGAAAGATTCCTATGCAGCCAAGCGCAGAAAGCTGGACCTGTGACGAAACGTCCGCTAGCAGCCGCTTACGCACTCGACAACTGCCGCCTACCCCATCCTCTCAGTTGTTGTTTGTGCGGCAAGCGCGCAGGGTACCTGTAGTGGATACCATCCACGACTGTGGCCCGCAGTCGCTTTGCGCGAGCGCGGAACCACGGCAGTGATCGTCGACGGCTCGCGTCCGACCGTAAGGGCGATGTAGCTTCTCCTGTGTGACAGTGTGGTGTCGCGGTGTGGCCAATCGAGAACGAGTTACTGACAACGATCGTTGTGGATTGTGGACAGGGTCTGGGCTCCGACAATGGAAACTGAGCGTCTGGTCGGCGGAGGACCAACGGGCGAAGCGGGGCATGACTACGGAGGCCGGCCTCAGGAACTCACGGGCTCCAACTACCAAGCCCTGGCCACGGGACACGCTCACCTGCTAGGGAAGCCGCACGCACGGAGAGCGCACGCGTCCACTCGGCACCGAACCAGCAGCAGCAGCAGTGACGAAGAAATGATCGACATCACTGCAAAGCCGTCTGAACAGTCCAGAGCATCCGGAGATGCCATGGCCACATGTAGGGTTCAGGGTGAGTGCGTCAAACTTTCATGGATTGTTCCTGGCTACAGTATATTAGTCTATGGTTTTTTACATTGCGGAGTTGTTCCATGTGTGCATTCATTCAAATGCACCATAAAGCGAACTGTTCATTGTGTTTGACTGCTGTTAATCTGTGGAGGCACTTAAGGTAGTTGTCCACCAACCAACATGACATGTTGGCAACAAGCACAAAGGATTCAGCACCTGCCAGTTTTGCAGGTACCATGAAGAGATGCTTGCTGCATGTGTTTGTTGAAAAGTGCTAGGCATTTATTGTTTATTCAGTTACCTGACTTGTACTGCTTGAACTGCTAAATATAATGTGCACAATTATTGGTCATTTCAGTTCTGGTTGCTGTGAGATAATGTTTAGTTATGGCATAGTCATTCAGTTAGCTATTTTTCCTTTTTTGTACACATTTAGGACAAGTAACAAACACTTATTCTTGTATATAAATGTATTTTGTCACATCTTCTTACTAGCCAGAACACCTTAATTTAATGTGATGAAAACTTAATTACAGATCCTTCGAAGCACGAAAGCTGTGGCTAACATTGACTCCTTAAACTCAATAGGCTCACCAGTCATTGTACAAAAGACAACATGGGATCAAACCTTGGATAAAGTCCCGCTGCTCTGCAAACAAGCTCTCGAGCCGTGAGAAATACAGTTGCTACCACAGACAATTTTTTCTGTTGTTCTTGTGTCTTTTCTGAAAATGGTTTTTCTTCCATTCACATTCATACTTCTGCTTAGGTAATGGTTGCAGCCACTTTAATCACGCAAAGCTCAATTATTTGTGAGGTTAAAGTCGTTGAATTTAGCAGCTAAAAGCGGTAAACGTTTTCGAGTTTCCATCTGTAGAAAAAGACATTGCACTTTTGCACTGGTCTTGTTTGCAACAAATATGTGGCATCAACAGTTTTCATTAACATTTAACAAAACTATAATCCCTACGGCTTTAAAAATGTGTTTTAAATCTAGTAATTCTAATTTAGTCAAGTATGACTAAACATTTAACAAAACTATAATCCCTACGGCTTTAAAAATGTGTTTTAAACCTAGTAATTCTAATTTAGTCAAGTATGACTAACCCTGTGGTGTAGCAAGTGGATGCTAAGGGGATATTGCTCTGTCATGCGAGAGAATGGATCCCAGCTGTGGCTCTGTCCGGAGCGAAATTGTGACAACAGCTGTCGGCTGTTTACATGTGCGTTGCAGCAAAGCCAGGTGGTAAAATATATTCCGAGCCCTTCCAGTGCAGTGTGTGTGTGTGTGCGTATACGCACTGTTTCGTGGCAATCCTAGTCACGCCGAGTGCATGATGCGCGGCCCATAACTTCACGCTGCTGGGGCTTGGGACTGTTCGAACTTGTTTTTTGCTAGCTTGCTCTCTGACCTTCTGAGCCTGTTAATTCTTGCAACTGCCCAGAGATATCTTAACACGAAAATGACGCGCCGGCGGCAGTGAAGCTGGAGCAGAAGCGTGAGGGTCACATTGTTTCAAGAAATGTTTTCACGGGGAAACGAAACGTTACGGATGCCAGACGTGCTTCAACAAACAAAGCAGAACCGAGAAGTTGCATCGATGAGCTTCGAGAGAGAGTAACCGAAATTGGATGACATCTGATACGAGAACAAGGACGCGTTACAGGCAACCGCCGCGACGTCCGTACATGGCCCGCTGTATCGTGTTTATTATCTCCACAAGGTGCGAGTCCCCCCCGTAGGCCGTGTGGGCACGGACCTTATCACGTTGGCACAGTTCGACGCTTCTGCGTTTATCTTGGCCCTTTGCGAAGAAGCAGTAAGAGGAGAGAAGAAATGCGTGCGTTCTCTCTACATTTTTGTCTCCATGCGAAAGTATGAAGGGCGTCGCCAAATTGCGCACTTAGACGGTGAAAGCTTTTCCGGAAGTTCCACTTCAGTGGTTCCTCTAGGGAACACCCTGGATGCCACGTGCGTCGTCGCGGCAGCAGGCGCAGAGTTCCAGTTACCTGCAAAGCAGAAGTGACGTGCGGTTGTCAGGGAAATTTTAGTCACCTGTGGATATCTTGGAATTAACGTTTGCCTAATTCGCAAGTGCGCTTCACTGCATTGCATGTTTGCCTATCTAATCGCAGGCACCGGTCGTGGTTCAAATGAACATAAAATGCTAGCTACACATGGCTGGTGGGCTTCTCTCCTGCGTATGGTTTCATCACGAGAGCCGCGCGTATGCGTTTTTTCTGTCGTAGGCCGAATAAATTGTGTTCGTACCCGCTGATTGCAAAAAAAAAAAAAAAAAAAAAAAAAGGAGAAGATGATCTACGCCGCTATTATCTTGGCAAACTGCTTCGTAGCTTAATAAGTTGACGCTCACCTGCCTTTGTTACGTTACGAAGCAGTGCGTCTGGTGTTCCAGCGACTATCCCCCGTCACAACATTGCTCAATAAACGATGTCGTACAAAACGGCCTAGCGAAATGGGCAGTTTACAAAATTCTTGCGTGGGCTCCGAGAGAGAGAGAGAGAGAGAGAGAGAGAGAGAGAGAGAGAGAGAGTGAAACAGAAATCTAGTTCAACCACATGACACTTCGACGAGGTAAAAGACAACGTGGTGGGAACTCGGTCTCATTTAATGAGTGTCGATGACCCTACGCAAAACGAAGCGCATTCACCTGGCAAGGGTGAACTCCCCAACGTAGTGTACCGCTGGTTTCAGCTCATGAGTTTTTGACATAACGGAATGTTATCGCCGTAACCGTTACCGCAATGGTCGCGCACTGTCTGTGACGTTGTGCTGCTGAGCACGTCACAAGATTAGAGTGCGCTAGAATATATTCTAGCATACTCTATTAAGCAAAATAGAATGCCGGTTGCAGCCGGCTCGTGCAACGTAATCCGGAGCACATCACCATACACCGTGTCTCAAAGCTCAAGCGTAGATTTAGGGCGTTTAAATTTCATTACCCGCAACCGAAAGCACAAGAACAGTGAGAGCAGCTGTACTGTATAATTCGGTTTTGATCAGCCTGGTAACCATCAACCACTGACCTTGCTAATGAGGTCGCCAGCTTTTTGTACGATGAATGAATGAAGAATGAATGAATGAATGAATGAATGAATGAATGAAGTCAGATGATTAGCTTGTATACTCGGTACTAGCACTAAGTGGAGCCGTCTCGAGCGATATAAGACTGTTCGCTAGACTTGGATAAATGTCTGAGAGCAGCGCACGTTTCCGGAGATTGTCGAGGACGACGCATTTCGCGCCTTGACGTATAGTATGCGAAATCTCGTCGCCAGCATCGACAGTGATACGCGCGTGTTGTTTGATGAACCGCGCGAGCCGCGGAACTCATCGTTCGCCATTTCTGAGGGCTGGCACCTGAAAAAGATTAAGGGAAAGGAGGATGGGTGCAACATGAAGTGGAGTGCGCACATCCACACAGTTTTCCTTCCTTTTGTTTGTGTTTTTGTTGCCTTTTGCGCGATATTCATACGCGACGGGCTCGCGTTTCGAGGTCACAGCGCGATTGCAAACTCGCTGCACGGGTTATTTATAACCGTCTCCGGCGACCCAATTTTGGTGCCGAAAGTCTAGGTTTGGATGGACGTCTTGGGCTTCGTTGTATCCCCTTTTTTCGACGCGTCGCCTTCGCGCGTCTTTCAAAAGCTGTAGTCGGACGGTTTGATTTTTCTTTTTTTTTTTTCTATTTCCGTTGATGCGCAAGAGCTAAGGGGAAATATATATACATATAACAGCACCAGTGGCATTTTACGACGTATTCGGACTGCGTGATGGTTTCTTGAGGAGGGCGTTCCTCCTATGCATAAGACGCAAAACGGGAAGGCGAGTCAGCTTCGATGAACGCAGAACGAGAACTAGTAATATCGACTTCGAATAGAAGGTGAGCGAATACCGAGGACATAAACGCGACAAACGAAAACATTTTTAAGCACTCGGCAATCAACGTTATCAGTGTGGACACGTGCGCTACAATGGGACTATACATAAAGGAGCTCGAAGACAATTCGTACAGCCAGCAAAAAACTGCCCACCGTTTCCTCATTTCCGATCAGGGCTATTTCTGTATGCGCGCACCTATACCTTACAACCCTTTCCACTTCTCTGCTCCATTCGCTTCTGGACACATTTTTTTTTTTAATTGAGGCTTGTCGGAATCGTTTCAACAATCTGGCTTCTTTCACTTCGCGTTTCACGTTGGTTTCCCTCTCCTGCGCCACGTTTAGCTAGTCGAGGGAAGGAGTTTTAGAAATAGCGTACCCAAGTTGCGTTGCGTGTGGAAAAACTCAAACTCCGTTGTAGTCCCTTGAAGTCCATAGCCAAAAAAAAAAAAAAAAAACCGTTACTTTGAAGGCCTTCAATTGCGCGGTGTCTGCAGTACTCGCTTAATATTTTTGAATTTATTGGTGATGGTTATTTGTTTCCCACATGACGGGTAAACCTATGCAGTTTTTAATCGTGATTGAAGGCGATATGAAGTACGCAAAAAAAAACAAAAAAAGAACGCGGGCATGTTTGCACGCGGTCGTGCAAAGCTTAGGCACAGCGAAAGTGTCAATATTTAAAGTCTTACTGGCTGCTTCTGCTAGGTATTAACTTGGTTGCTTCTAGGTCTTAACTTGGTTTAACTTAACTAGTAGGGAAGGTATTCTCGAGCGATCATTTTCGGAGGTACCTTCCCTTTCGCGACATTTCGCGTGACTAGCGCTGGACGCGTCGGCGCCTACGAGCGACAGCGTTCCTGGCATGCCACAAACGCAGGCAGGAAGGCAGGAGCCGTGTCAGTGTCGGGCGAAGCGAGCGCGCACCTGCGCCGGCGGTTACTAGGCAAAGCGAGGTGACGTCATCGCTAGTGCGTCGGCGCATGCGCGGCTAGGCAACGCGGGCGGCGTCGGCAGCAGCTCTGCGCCTTGCCTAGTTGGTGCTGCTACGATTTGTTTCTCTATCGCTCTCATTTTCTCTCCCTCTCCCGAGCATTCCGAGCGCCGCGCGCATGCTCTCCTTCCCTCTTCTTAACGTCCCGTGTCAAGGCAACATGTGCATGGTACGGAGAGGAGGCGAGGCACACGCCGCTCCGTGAGGTGGTTGCTAAGCAACGCTGTGTCGTCATAGCTCGGCGAGGTTTTGCGACAGCAGACGCCACTTTTTACGGTTAGCTAGAAAAGCTTCGCTGTTAAAATAGATAAATAATAGGAATTAGAAATGGGGAGAGAGCAACGAAAGAAAATTTTGAATATAAGTATTGATTACTCTGTCGAAAGTAATCAGCCGTTTATTCAGGACGATCACCCTGTGCATTCAGTGTGCGGCTCGCCGTATGTTGCGAATGCGAGAATATTGTACGTAGGTTTGTGAGTTTTTTGTCGTAGTGCCGGGACCGATTGTTTGCCGGTGATGATTAACAGGCTCTGGGTTAATCGCAAGTGGGATGCAAAACATCTTGATGTGCTAGTCGCTAATATAAATATCACTGCGGCACAACCCCCCCCCCCCCCCCTCTCATCTCCCCATTTCCCCCGAGCGGAGGACATATAAAGACACTTAGAAATACCAAAACAAAAGCGAGCGTCAACGTCCCGCTTATTCGGAAATTTCTCATCGAGACATAGGTGCTGTCAGGTACGGGTTTTCACGCCTAAAACAACCCGTAAAACATATGAACGGGCAGAAAACCAAGCTCCTCATCTCCAAGTAGCAGAGACGGTGCGCGGTGAATCATCGACCTTTCTCGTTTTGAACCTCTGTCTCGTTCACTCCTTGATTTCGTCTTCCGCACAAATTTTGTGTTCCTATGCTTGGTCGAGGCTGCATTTAAGGGTCATGCAGGACATTCAAGGTGAGGTGGAAGGGTGATCATCTAAAGGGTCAGCTGGGCTCTTCCTTGTACCTTACATTTGACAAAGTCGGACTTGAACTTTTCAGACAAACAGAAGTTGCCGCTTATATGTGTTATTTCGATGGAGCCTTTCATTGTCCGCGGCCGTATCTTATGTTGCTTTATTTACAATATTGTAGAGCTCGAGAAATAAAGAAAAAAGCACGCTTATCTGCGCCACGTTGCCGCACTCTGTATAGGTGTAGCGCATCATTCGATTACAAGCGACATAGATTTAAAACTACAGCAGTGAAGATGTATAGGCTCACTTGCAACTGCCCCTCATTGTGCTATTCTTTTAGTTTTCAGTTCATTCTTATTTAGACTCTTTATCATAATCATTTGTGCTTATTCTTTATTTCTTGAGAGCAGATCTAAGTGTTCCTATGTGCGCACTCTAAACCGCCGTAAGTGGGGCTTCCAACGTTCTGACCGCGAACCTGTTATTCTGGAGATTGTGAAATTCGCCATCTTGTCAGCTCTCGTTGGTTCGCAGGGCGGCTACGTGTACGGCTGCCCCCTGATTGGCTCAAAACTCAAACATGGCGGAATCTGAAAGTGTCCGGACGAAATCCGGCGATTTATCTCTTGTTATCAACGTCTCAGGAGCTCTGCAATTTAACGAAAGTAGTGGTTAGAAAGTGTTCATAATTTTAAGCTGATTTACTGTTTCTCTGTATCCTTAGTGTCGCTTTAAATAGTTTACGGTTCGCTGCTCGTCACTTGTCACTGGCTGGCTGCGTCGTGCTGGTTGCAGAGTTTGAAAAAAGGATGCGCGCTCAATGGGGCGTCGCGTGCTGGTTTCGATGGATGTCGGGAGCAGCGCCGAAGATTTGTGCACCGTCGTGATATATCAAGTGTCTGTATATATCAAAAGTCGTGACATATCGTTTCATTTCCCGTCACGACGTTTCATCGGTATCGGGCTGCACGCGCCTGGCCTGCACTCGACGCTCGAAAGGCGCGCGGGCGCACACCTCGTGAGATTGTTTCTACGAAGTAAGTGCATTTGGTTTCCGTCGTGGGAGAAGCGTTGCATAGAACCCGGCTTCTTCATGATTGCACAGTTCGAACTGAATGTCAGGCCAGTTGGTACACTGGTTCGTACTGTGGGTTGCGCGATACACACTCGGACTAGAAAGGGAGGTACCGACGAGAGGAGCGGTACCTTTATTGAAAGGCACCAGGTGGCGCTTGGATGATGTTTCTTATAATAAAACCACCGTACCCATATAGATAAAAGCACCATTTGAAAGTTCGCGCTCGTGTAGTCCGTGCGTTCGTTTCTTAAATGCTCGTGCGTGTCTCGCGCAACGCACATGATGATTTGCACAACTCCAAGGAGATTGCCGAATTTGCTCTCTAAATGCGCGTTGTCTACCGGTGTGGCCGTAAACACACTGACGCGGACGCTCTCTATATCGCTGGCCCATACGAAGGGGCACGACTTGCCTTTCCGCTATCGACTCGATGTTTTCGTCACCAGCGCTCGCCGATATGACTGCGGAGCAGCCCAAAGATTCGTGGATTGCTGCTCTTTTGGGCTGCCTTTCCGACCCCCCCGGCGACTCGCCCTTCCCGTGCTCTCCGCCGTCAAGCTTCTCACTTTGATGTACGGAATGGACTGCTCTATCGCCGCAACTATATGCTTCCAATGCTCGCAAGCGGTTGTTCGTCGTCCCTCGCCACCTCCGCGCAGATGTATGCTCCGCTTTCCAGGCTGACCCACAATGCGCCCACGCTGGCCTCTTCGAAACTAACACCAGGCTATATACGCTTGCGCTTTTATTGGCGTGTATGTACACTTTTCTCCGGAAGTACATGCGCTCATGTTCAGCATGCCAACGCCGCAAGTATCCTGTTTGCCGTCCTTGTGGTCCCTTGCAGCCAATCTCTCGGCCATTCGACCGCGTCGGCATCGACCTCTACTGCCCTCTATACTCTGCGCACCTGCTGGGAATCTCTGGATTGTTGTTGCCGGTGGATCACCTGATGCGTTATGCAGAAACAGTTGCCCTCCCAACCGCCACAGCCCGCGACGTTGCGTCCTTCCTCTTGCAACACTTCGTATTTCGCCATTGTGCGCCCCGGTAACCTCCGAATGACAGAGGACGTGCCTTCCTTTCCGGGGTAGTTAACGCGCTCTTTGCTGCATGCCGTACGTACTGTCCGTCGCACCACTACTGCCTATCATACGCGGGCTAACTGCATGACTGGGCGATTTAATCGCACTTTTGGGTGACATGCCATCCATGTACATTGCGTCCGACCACATAAACTGGCACCTCGTTTTACCATGCGTGACTTACGCCTACAACACCGCCTCCCAGGCCGCGACGGGCTTTTCCCCATTCTTCCTCGTATATGGCCGTGAACCTTCCTGTACACTCGACAGGATCCTTCCTTACCGACCTGACCCATCCGAGAGCACGCCGCTGTCTGAGGCTTCCAGATACGCCGATGAATGCCGCCATGTCACCTGCACTTTTACGACTGAAGACTAGTGGCAGCAGAAGTTCCGTCCCGATGACGACCGACCCACTTGCGCATATCAGCCGGACTCTAGTCTGGCTCTGGATACCTTGGACAACTCTCGCTTTTTCCTCTGAACTCCTCACCAAGTATGACGCTCCCTACCGAACCGAGTCGCGCAACCGACGTCCCCTGTCAATTACCTCGTCGAGCTAATCCCAACGACCGCCGACTTGAGGCGCCGTGGACGCGATACGGTGCATGTGCAGCGACTCAAACCTCACTACGACCCGGTCGTCCTCTCCTCCCCTTGAGTCACCCGGATGGCGCTCTAGTCACCGGGGGGGGGGGGGGGGGGGGGGGAGTTGTAGCGAAGAAGACAGGCGGCTGCTTCGGGCGCATCGTCCCGCTCGAAGATAGAGCTCGCGCGCTCGGTGCCTGACGCTCGATGTCTGATGCTCGATCAACAGGCCTGCCTGTTTATCATTCAGACTTTGTAATTAAACCGCGATGCAACCCATATAGTCTACTACTACGACATGCTACAGTTTGTTCTTTCTCGGTAAACTTGAATGCGTTACGCGTGTGATGAGAATGTTTCTGGGGTGACAAACGCTGTCACAGTGCGGAATAAAGGTTCCATAAATTCAGCTGGGAAGGAGCCAGTACAGTTTATGTTCCGGTTCAAGATGCGACTTTTTCGCTTGGTTTGTCACGTGGTATAAGCATAACTATTTTACTCTGAGTTGCGCTAATACACTGCAGCCAATATGCCAGCACTGTAAGTTTTATTGCGATAGCAATTATATGGACACTTCAACCGGATTTCTGCCGTCGGCGTCGCCGTCGCCGTGAGGTTCCCTATAGATAAAATCTTCGCCGCGCGCCGTATGCCCGAGCGGAAGCGTGCGGGGAGGCGCGCTATCACGGAGAGCGAACGCACTCAATCTCCCACGCGCAAGCAAGCGGGAAGCCAGCGCCGGAGGGAGCGGGGGGGGGGAAGGGGGGGCACTTCTACTCTGCCAACAACCGCGCTCGTCGCTCGCCCGCACCGTCTCTTATCTCCACACGGCTCTGACCTTTATGCGCCGTGCATTCGCCGCTCAGTTTCCGTTGGAGCGATAGACCGCACGTACCTTCGCCGCTGCGGCGTATGCGCTTGCTGCCAGCGTTTTGACAGTCGTTGTCTGCAGTCATTCAGTGTGATCTATTCATGTTTGTTTGTGCGCGCTCACACCACGCTTGTTCATTCAGTTAGTAATAGTCGGGCCACATTTTCCAACGCACGCTACACATGCAATGCTGCCCCGATCGGCAGTGCAGCGCTACAGGTGTGTCCCTTCGCACGCGCTGCCCACGGGAAGCGCTTCTCATCAACACCACCGTTTCACACGCGCATTCTCGTGGTCATCGAGTCTCTCTTCATGTCGGTCTACTTACGCCGAAGCACACCTGCTTACTTAATCAGCTCATGTTTACTACAATTCATATTGCTACCAAAGCCGCTCACCTTACTTCGTATGACATTGTTGCGTTGCTATCGCATTCATTGCTTCGCCCTTAGGGCGAAACTGTGACATTTTTTTTATCCGCACTGCATACTTTAATGACATGTCTCGGATTAGAAAAATGGAGACTACATCTTGAAAAAAAAAACTTTTTTTTTCATAAATACAGAATTACTTTTCTCCCATGTTTTTATTGGGCGACGATCCTTTTGTCCGACGTGAACGTATTTTCGTACGCTTAACAACCACAGAAACCCTAACCAATTGAGAACTGTCGGTCACTTTTTGCTTCTAAGCATTTTTACTCAGTCATATACACACCGATCTTATTTCATATTAATTAACAATTAACTGAACCGCTTGTACAAGCATGCGTCTGGCGCATTATAGCCTGCACAGCTGCTGCGCAAAGTTAAAAAAATAAAATCCAATTAAATCAGTGAGTTGCGCTAATGTCAAGAAAGCATTGGGAGGACTGCTCGCACGCGCGCCTGCACGAGCGAAGGCGACGCATCATCGCACGGGAGCATCAAACGAGACCTTTACCCATTTAAAAGGGCGCGGCAGTCTGAAACAGCTGCCGGCGCCGGCGGCGGCCGCGATATAAAGGAGGCAGACGAAAATATGCGAGGAAGGGCGGTGGTATAGAATCCGTGGCGGGAAATTGCGAAGGCCGTCGTGCATTTTGACGATCGCGAATGCGCGCCGGCAGTTTCCTTGGCCGCCGGCTGTTTTTTTTCTTTACGGCTCTTTGTGTGCCGCAGTCTGGGGCAACTGAGTGAGAAAAAGCATGTCCGGCCTCCTTCCTATTCACCTCACCCGCCACTTGTCGTTGACCCCTGCGTATTGGCTCGTTGTTTCGCTCGTTCGTCAACCACCAAAATGTTCCGGCAGCTCCGGATACAAGCGCCTTGGGGCCGTCAAACCCCGTGTTTTATTTCTCTCGCTCGAAGCGGAGGGGCGCGCACTCGGACACGCCTGCCGTGTGCCTCATTCGCGTTCTCATTCCCTCTCTCTTTGTCTCACGCATTCACTCACTCATTTTCTCTCGGAACTCGGATTCTCTTACACTTTCGTTCACTCAGAAGACCGACCGGCGTGCTCACGCTCGCGTCCGTAACTTATCCAGGACGCTTTCAAGCTCGTTTGCATCGAGAGACCGCGCGCTGATACGCGTAACCGCACCAACGCAGGCGGGAGTGTTTCGTTTATTCTTCTTTCGGCGAGTTTTTGCTGGCTGTGCAAGAGAATCTTACCACTTGGGGGGGGGGGGGGGGGGGGGTAATGACTAATTCTTGCCCATTCAAGCGCTGCATTTGAGTTAGTAGAATGGGTGGTGATAAATAGTTCCACTGTTGCGAGTGCAGATGCTCTCGACTTCCGCTCCATCGTATACACAGTAAAGTTTACCTGGGTGACGCATATACGTATATGGTACGGGATCCGCCTTCACCCGCCGACATTTATTATGTTTTTTCTTTTCGTTTTTTTTTCTTTTTTCATCTTTGCCGGTGAATCTGTCGCGTAACCGCAAGCTGTTATTTAGGCGTGAATCTTGCGCTGTCACGAATTTCTCCCTTGCGTCGCGTAGCTCGCGTTTTAATAAAAACGCGGCGGAAATTCACTTGCATGCTGCGTCACTGCTCGACCCCTTTATTCTGAGAACATGCGACTCATATGTGTCAGAACTTTTTGATTGCGACCAACTTTACTAACCCAACCTCTTTAGTCTCACGCACACGCACTCTCTCTATCCCTCCTTTCTATTTAACTTCACCATCAGTCTTGGAGACCATTTTCTTTTCCAGTGTGGTGTGTCTGTATATATGTCTCCCGGAGTAAAACGCGCTTTGCTGTTTTTATATCCCACATTTCCGCCGACATAAACACGGAAAAGTTGACTTTTTTTTTTCTCTTCTCACTTCGCTGACGCATGTGCGCATCAGAAAATGAGCCTTTGTGTGAAACGATGAAAACAGACTTTACTCATGACCAAGCGCCGTCGAACTACGACGGTGCTCGATCGAGATACCGGACTTCTGCTTGCTGACTGTAATTTCTCGAAGAACAATCAAGATCGCCGAGTGCAACTGTACATGTGGTCGCGAGCTCCCTCGTGCCGTCATAGAAGAGTGTCTGCTCGTTTTTGGAGCGCCACATAGGTAGCGGTAAGTATTGAGCGTATAATTGTTCCAGCGTTCATCGACTGCGTGAATGTTACACGGCATGCGTTTTGTTGGCTAGAAGGTACACCGGGGGTGTTGGTGTCGTCTGCGCATGGGCTCACCTTGAAGTGCTGTTTTATTTTTTGTGGGTGTGTGCGTGTCGGGACAGTGCCACAATCCGTTCGTTACCTTAACGTGTCGCCTATTGGTTTCATTGCGGGATATATGACTGCCTTTACAGGAAGGTAATCCATCTGCACTATAGGCAGGATTTGGGTGTATAGACCGCGGTTTCGGGGGCCGTCGCAGATTTGCATTTTATAGACGCTTGGCGTTTGAGCCGCGGATGGATCTGTGGCACCCTGTACACGATGCAACAGCATGAAACCTTTTGGCGCGGTACTCTTCGGTCGATAACTTTCGGGGTCACGACTTTCAGTTCAAATTGATCCGCGCAGCCGCCGGGAATGGATTTGACGAAAGGAGTGTTATTTTCGCTTCGGATATATATCTGTCGATGTATTGACAGAAAGCCCGTCGCTCCAGTCGCCCGTCGAAGCTACGCTATATATATATATATATATATATATATATATATATATATATATATATATATATATATATATATATATACGTCACGCAAACGTGAAAGCATAATCCCCGAAAGTTATCGATGCAGCATACCGGCCCTCGTAGAATCTCTTCCTCTGTCACTGTCTGGACTTGGGCTATACATATCAGTGCTGTTCATTATTATTATTATTTTTTTTTTTGGTGTGACTATGAGTGCACTGCCTACCCTACACCCTATCGCACTCACTGCGCACAGTGGTTGGCGGGTGCGTATCACTTTGGCTGCACGAACACTCTAGTGTTGCTCATGGCAAACATGCGTGTGCATTAATATTTTTCTTTTATTCCAGCTATTAGTGAGTTCTCTGGTGTTCTCGCACGTTTATCTGTACGCAGAGGCAGATGCCTTCCTTTTCTCGCGTAGGACTCTAAACCCGGCACGAATCGCTAACCCCTGTGCGCTGCGCTGACTGACGCGCTCCCTTCGGTTGACTGCGAGGGCGCGGGATCGACTCCCTGTGCGATCCTTCCGTGCCGTGTTGCATCCGCGAGCGAACGCAATGTCGTAGCCGCTGCGGAGCTTAAACGCGGTCACGCCGGCAAACGAACCAGTGGCTTTAGCGCAGCTTTCCGCGTCTCTGATTGCTGAAACCTCTGCATATTTAAGCGTAGTACAGTATTAAGTAATTGGTTGTTTTGTTGTAATTGGGGTGGAAAGGAAGACGTGAAAGAAAAATTAATGTCTTACCGCGCTGTAACTGTCCAACTGAATACAGCTGACATCTGAACGACGGAAATAGGAGTAAAGGAAAAGGGAGTGAAGATAGCGTATAGGATAGCAGATAGTAAGGGAGGCTGTTGTACGCTTAATGTACAGTTCGCGGCTAAGTAATGCAATAACATGGATTCATTGACTATACTTGTGTATATATTGATATTATTTGAAGCGGCAATATGGGAACTTTATGGATCCGTCAGACCAACGTGGAAATACTCCGGCTTTCCACGAAAACTGCACACCCGCTAGGGAACGCAGTCGCTTCGGTGGGTTCCGTTCGGGGAGGGGCATGCCTGACGTGACCTCCCCGAACGCATAGTGAGTATTGGCTGCTCGCGTGCCGCGCGTACAGGGGTATGGGATTAACGGCAGCGCTTCCCACGCCTGTCTTTGGGCGATGGGCGAAGCTAACGGAGCGTGCAGGAGTCCGTTCCACAAGGGGTTGAGACTCGTGCCGGGGTTAGTCCGGCGGAGAAGGTGTACACATCACCGGGCGGCGTCACGAAGGTCTTGCGCACGCGGCCAACCACTGAATCTATTGATCGGGAACGGCAGGTTTCAGCCTTGGCCTAGCTAGCCCCGTTGCTTTCAGTATACTTGCCTGCCGAGTCGAGAGGCAAGTGCCTGTTCATGAATATTCGGCGTCTACCCCTTTTTGCCAACGAGGGCGCGCTGTCGTCTCTATCTATCTATCTATCTATCTATCTATCTATCTATCTATCTATCTATCTATCTATCTATCTATCTATCTATCTATCTATCTATCTATCTATCTATCTATCTATCTATCTATCTATCTATCTATCTATCTATCTATCTATCTATCTATCTATCTATCTATCTAATCTAATCTCATCATCCTGTCAGTCAGCGATAAGCACCTGCCCTTTTTCAAGATTGTTCTAGCAAACATCCGTGGCGTCTTTTTTTAGGGAAAAAGAGAATGAATTGAAATACTTTCCGTCCTAGGGGTAGTTTTCTAGGCAGCTTCAAGTTCCGCCGTATTGTCAAGTTTGCCATCTTGGTAGCTCTGATTGACTGAGAAGGATGGCTACAGCTTCTCTGATCGGTTGAAGACGCCAACACGGCGACCGCGGGTTCTTTCGAAAAAAAAAAAAAAGCGGAAAGGAACTTTTCATCGTTTGAGGTAATGTGCCGCTTTTAGCGCGATGCCGTCCCTTATCTGACGCCGCCCGACTGATGTCTGTGGTTGGGTCAGCACGCATGTATTGGATTGTTGGTATAGACTTGCTGTGTGCGGCATGTGGTGGGGGTTGTAACCGCACACACACATGCACGGAGGTGCTGCTGCATGGCTTCTCTTCGTTGTTGGCCGCTGGCCCTTTGCAGGCGGCACGAACGACGCTGGCAAATACACTAACCCTCTGTACGCCCAGCCCTTCGGAGACTCCAGCTTCGAGTCGCTCGAGGCCGAGAACACGCAGCTCACAGGTAAACCATTCGCCAAGACCCCGCATGTATTGTACGCATTACTATACTATGCTCCCAACGCTTTTGTAAAAGTTCATCCTTCCCTGCCTTTTTTTTTTCTTCTTCCCCCCCCCCCCCCCCCCCCCTTCTTTGTGTTGCGAGCATGCATGCTTGCTTCCTGTTCGCGGACTCCACATATAGTGAGCCGCCTTGGCCTCTCTCGCGTAAGCTTCATTTTTGCCGATGGACCACTGCCCATACGGGCCGTATATTTTGTAAGAATACCGGTTCCATACGTATACCGCCTCTTTCCCGAATTATCCACAGAGTTTACGAATGTTGTGTCAAGTTTTACGAAAGATAAATTCTGTTCACGAAAGTGTTTTAAGCTGTTGAAACATGGGGCAGCGCAAGATCGCGGAAAACGCACGCAAGAAAGAAAAAATTAAAAAAAAAAACATTTTTTTTATGGTACCTGCGCCGCCCTCTTGTGGCAACGCAACCAAATGGGTATACTTGCTCCGAGTAAGTTCATTCCAACAATTAAGTTGCTGAAGCAGCCGAAGTCGGCGGCGAAAGGCATGGAAAAGTTACTGTGATCTAGAAACAATGTGCGCATTGTTTGTCAATCTCTGCTGATCCAAGTATGCTGCTGCTTGTGCGCTGCATGTAAAGGTAAATCGTGTTTGCTGAAATACGTCTATATATATATATATATATATATATATATATACACGTCCTACATGCATTTCCGCTCCCTGCGTCTGTCGTTGTCATATCTTA
Organism: Dermacentor silvarum; assembly: GCF_013339745.2. Lineage (NCBI taxonomy): Eukaryota > Metazoa > Arthropoda > Arachnida > Ixodida > Ixodidae > Dermacentor > Dermacentor silvarum. Next base: position 77,039,429 of record NC_051157.2, read on the forward strand.
CGAATTTTAAAGTTCACCGATTGGCAGGCATATAATTTAATTTGTCTCATATCATCCGTCCCTTCGTGTGGCCGATCGCGGCGATAATGGTGGCGCCCGAGCCAGTGACGGAGGGGGGAAAAATAAATAAGGAAACGGAAAAGAGGCCTTTAGCGCCCAAAGGGAATTTGAGGCCTGCGCTGGCTTATCGCCTGGCGGGTTGGCCCAGTGGGCGTGGCGCTCTACTGCTGAGCACGAGGTCAAGGCTTCGATTCCCTGTACCACTTTGTCTTCCCGCATGCTATATCCCTCATATGGACCTGACCGATAGCAATGCTGCTTGGCTTCGGTAATCTAACGAGAATGCCCGTAATCATGCATTGCACGAACGATGGCAGTGCTGGGTGCCGCCAGGTCCTTGCCCTTTACGTGCACGGAATTCGCCCTGTGAGCGAATAGTAGTTGCCCCGATCCCTGCTCGTGCAACCTGGTTTTGAGCATTACTTCGGATGCAGCGCAGGTGACGTTGAAAATCAGTCTCTCCAATAGAGAAGTCAGTGACGCCTTTGTGACGTCATTGCTTTCGCAATATTCATGTATATTTCTGTCCCTTTTGTACAGGCAATGTCCGCAAAACCTTGCAGGTCATCGTTTGCTTTTGAGTGCGTTGTAATTTCTTTTTAAATGAAAGAACAATTAACGTGTCTCAGCCGGCCTGACGTCTGTATGAAGTCAAGGCTGGCGCGAGAACTTCAAAAGGTGGCGTTGCCAGCAGTCTTTCGTCTTTGCGTATTCTACGGCAAATGAAGCTGTTTCTCGCCGTATAAGGCTACCCTAGCTGCTTGCAGCTCAAGAAGTGTGATTTATACCAACTTATGGTTAATGGGATGTGCACAAGTTAATCACGACCGCAATAATCTTAGCATACATTTCTCCACCTTACGCTGGATGCATCTGCCATATATGGGTGAATGAAAGCAGGTAGAAGATATCTTGTTTGTGTTTTGAACTCCCAGGAACCAGGCTGACTGAGAATGTCGGAGCTGTTGAAATCGACGTTATCGTAACGTCGGTCGTATGAACAAAATGTATATCTGACGTCGCGTTCTTCTGTGTGCCGCTAAGCCACCGTAACGGAAGCGTGCTGCGGATAAACCGTAGATAAGCTTACTTATGGAGGTTATCGGACGCTTTTGCTGGGGTTTTTTTCCGCACCCTCCACACCACGCTGTGAGAGGTTAGGTGATTGCCGTAGACACATGTGCCGACGTGTCGCTGACCGGTTCCGGCAGCTGCGCGGCGTTTTCCTTGCCGTTCTAGCTCCTTATTGCCAAAAAATACGAGTGGGCTCCGATCCACGCTCTGAAAGTGGTCGGCCGGCGAAGCTGTGGTATCACCTCATCCGATAGACCAGTGGGACGTAACCTCGAACTGAGTCCTGCCGAGCCTGAGCACGACGCCGTTGTGCATATTGACGTTACCGTTTCCGTCGCCGCTCGTGTTCACGTTGCTCTTCGGGAGTCCTAACTAAGCGTCGCCTTTCCATAGCGCTATCACAACATAAATAAAATCAGTTTGCTAGGCGGGTTCTGTGTAGTGACGTCACTCCCATGCTTCGTATGCTACAGTTGCCGCTTCCTGGCAAATGCAGCGTATGCATGCAATGTTTACCGGGAAACGCTTGCGGCGAACGTAATATATCGTCGACGGAGACGAAGAAATTCCGGGATCCTAGTCATATATACACAGCTTCGCTATAAAAATATTGTGCAGAAACCATCGACGATGATTGTCAGTGTAAGCGAACAGCCGAATGCTTTACTAAATGAATGATGCACTTGACGGCGTGTATTTGTTGCAGTGAGGACATTCGGGTATAGCGTTTGTTGTTTCGTTGCGTTATTATTCCGCAGAGGACTCGGCCGTTAACAACTGTAAGCGGTAGTATAGGTGGACAGCACGTGCGTCTCCGAGAGCTATAATAATTGACGTTCGGTAACGATCGGGTCCTGCGAGTCGGTTACGCGAACGCGCCCTTTGCCATCGGCGCCTTCCAACCTCCGAACACGACAACGGGCGAAAGAGCCAAAGAAAGCCATTCGCCTTAAAACGTTAATTTGCACCACCATTAGACGGGGCTTCGGCAGGTGTCTCTTTCTGCCTGTGCAGTTAATTGTGGCTTATACGTAGCGGCGTCGCAGAGCTCCTGTTCACAAACACGAAGGACGCTTGCAAGTTCACCGGATCTTTATTGCGTCTAGCAGCCAGTCGTTCTCGCAACTACGCTGGTTGACGGCAACTTCATGATACCCGCCGCGGGATATATAGCTTAGTGGGCATTGCGCTGCTGAAAAGAACGCTTGCCTACTTAGATTTAGGTGCACGTTAAATAACTCCCAGGTGGTCAAAATTAATCCGGAGTCTATACGGCGTGCCTCATAATCGGATCGGGGATTTGGCACGTAAAACCCCACAATTTTAAACAGTTTTCTTACAGCTTCGTGGCGTCGCAGTTGAGAGAAATTTCAGCCCGGAAATAGGGCGCAGTAAGTATCGTTCCATGCGTTAAAATTAAACGTACACTTAGGTTATTAGTGTAATGTTACATTAATCTTAGGGTTAAGTTAATCTTCGAATGCTGGTAATTGTGTGTTCCCCTATATGCGAGGTCGCGCATTACTGGGGGAAAAAAAAGGGAAGAAAATCTGAACCCGGCGATCATGCACTCCTTTGCTGTTTATTTCTGGTTCCCTTTTAGATATTCAGTGGTGGCACAAACCTGCAGTCGGTTTCAGCGGTACTTCTACATTCACGTGACGTTGCATCTTTCGCACCCGTTGACAGCGTACCGCTACGAGCATTCAATCTAGACTGCTAAAGTTAGGGAGACAGAGAGAGAAGCTTCCCGGTGAAAAAAAAGAAAAAAAAAAGAAAAGGTGCTCATTCGGCGTAATTTGCCCACCTTCCACTCAGCAGGGAATTGGACGGAGAAGAAAGACCCTAGTAGAAGTCGAGCAGAAAAAAAAAATAACAACAATAAAGAGAAAAAGGTGTGTGTTTCGTGATCTTAGCGACAGCGGCAGAGTTTCATAGGTGATTCTAGACGTTTCAGTCCTGGTCATCTCTTCACTGCATTGTGCACAAACGACGCGAGTGAAAGCAGTGCTGACAGGCAGTCTACAAGTGTCATTCGCCACATCCGCTTCCGCCATTGTTCAGGAACTTAGGAGCGATGGCTCCCTAATCGGAACTGATGTAAGCTGGCGTTGCTTGTGGCTTCCTGATTGGAAGCCTATACAGCATTGAACGACTTGAAAGTTATGGGTTACATTTAAACCAGTGTGGCTCTGCACATTTGCGAATTTTACATGGCGCTATGCTACATCAGCGCTCCCCCTTGGTAACCCGCAAGACCTATACGTGTTCGGATGTGTAACGTCACGCGAGTGGGTAACCGGCCATTCGTTTAGTCATTTAGTCGATTGGGAAATCCGGTGACGGAGCGGCGACGTTTAATTCGCTCCTGCTTCCATCTCGGCGCCCTTGGCAGTGTAAGCGTCGGCCCTCCTAGCGTGACATCAGGTCTCCGAGAACGCTGCGTCTCCGGTCCATAGGCTTTGCTTGCATTTGTATCGGTATCTTGGCAGCTAGAGGGAACAAGACCTGCCGATTCGAAAGTTGGCAACGCAACTACGAGGAAGATCTTGGTGCCAAGAGCTCGAGGAGAGAATGCGTAAGTAAGCGTTAGAAGATGAAGAAATTAATGAAAAAAATTAATGAAAAACGCCTCCCCTTGTAGAAATGAACACCCGAACAGAAATATTCTGTAACGAGCCAAAACCCGCGTATGTCGGGGCGGAAAAGCCTTTTTTCTTCGCAAAAAGTTTGTAGCTGGTATTTTATGTGTGAACTTAATAAAACTATCCCTGATACAACGCAACTCAGTGATCAAACCTCCGGATTTTGTTAATGTTAAGTAGATTGTACTTAGTTTGACCTGCATCGCAAATGAGGCAAAAGAAATAAACTGCGTGCTATTCAACCTGCGCTTTCTCTCCCGCGATTTTGTAGGTATGTATTGCTGATAGACTTTCATTTTATGAATTGCTGCCCAACATTGGAAGCTGGGCTCGCATTTAAAAAAAAAAGTGTGTGTGTGTGTGTGTGTGTGTGTGTGTGTGTGTGTGTGTGTGTGTGTGTGTGTGTGTGTGTGTGTGTGTGTGTGTGTGTGTGTGTGTGTGAGAGAGAGAGAGAGAGAGAGAGAGAACTCCAAACCTGTTTGTTACAGCAAATGCCGCAACACGATCATGTTATAGTGAATTAAGGCGGCCGTATATATAATGTCAAGAGTGCACTAGAACATATTCTAATACACTCTAGTTAACAGCACCTTGAGAAATAAAAAGCTTTGTTTAATCGGCCAGATATTACATTTCTCACATTTTCAGTGATTTCCTTGTGCGCTCACTCCTCACGTTTGCACTTGGCGCTTAATGAACACTTTCATTTGAGTTAATTCAAAAGATAACGAGGCGCGCTTTCTCCGGGCTCGGGAAGCTTCGACTGGATAATGCAGCGCCCCATCAACAGGAACGCCAAACTTGGTTGCCTCCTTTATTCTCATCAGCAGCGTATAATTCCTCGCCTATATACCGTGATCGTTGTTACCAGACAGCATAGGATGGAAGAGAAGGTACATCTAGCATTCTCCGACGGCGAAGTGATGATAAATTAACACGGTTAGAACCTTAGAAGATTGATGTATGTTAACTGGTTCGGCCAGCGTAACTCGGTACAGATTCTACACATACGCGAATCGGATATGTCGTCTCCGTCAAGCTGTGCTGGCAGTGAGACCATTTGAATTTAAACTTTTTCAAAGGCGAAGTAGGCACAATAGGCTGGCAAGCTTGACAGGGCCTCCAATCCCCACACATTTCCTGCACGGTGCAGAAGTATGCGTACAGACGTCCGTACTGTTGCTCAGAGCGCCATGCAGAACGCCGCGCTGCAAACCAAATAAGTGTAACACTATAATTCAGCTAGTAATATAGGTTCAAGGCACCGATCTGAACACTGTGTGACTTACGCGGCCCAGGTGACAACCGTTTGTTGCAATTAGTCTTTCGAGCCAAGCAGCCACTAAAGCATATCGCTTCCTTCTCCTCGAACGGCAGTGCTCGAGCGCTCCAGGCAAGAGTGTGGTGCGGACATCTGAATGTACAGCGGTGCAATGCATACAACTCTGTCGTACTAGGTCGAGGACCTCCGCCGTTCGCACCACGTGCCTCTCCGCTGGCGAAACGCGGTGATCTCAGCTTGTGACAGCATCGCTCGAAAGTCGTGTGACTCTGTCACTGCCGTGTACACACCGCTGCTGCACTGACAGGAGAGCGCGGGACTCTGCGTGCCGGTCTGTTGTAAGGGCGGCGCGGCTCCGAAACAAGCGGCGTGTAATCTCGCCTGTAGGGCGGAGCCGTCTACCGTAACGCACGTCGCTCCAATAGCTCCCCCCGCCCCCTTTTTTCAAGTTCTATCGTTGTTTTGCCGTTATCAGGCGTTCAATGCCGGTTGTGCCCTTGTTTGTCGATTTCGATGGGCCGCTCGGCGTGGTGGTTACCGAGATTATCTCTCAACGGCTAGCTGTCTTTTTGTGCATTGTTTGCGAGCCTAATGGCCCCGCCCCGCTGAAACGAAACTCGGAAGAATAAAGAAAGTACGTCGTTGATGGGGAAGTGAGTGCCTAAATAAAGGAGACGAAAATCTCAATGCTCGACATTTATGTCTAAAACGTCGAGCGTTGTTGGTGTTACTGTGGTTCCAAATTATAATATATTTTAAAAGAATGTGATTGTGCTTTACTTAAATTTTCGCGGCTTATTTTGTGCATAACCGAAGAGTCGCTCGCTAATTCTGCGGAGCTGTCAAGTTCAGAATGTATTGCTGCAGAGTCTCAATTTCAACGCTTGCCTATTCGATATGTTGCGCGCCCTACTTCACAGTTGTCCAGGTCATTGTCACGACACTCTCCTTTTCGGTCTCGGTAGCTTGTATGTAGCGCGCAATTAATCCCTTTGATGACGTTCGTCAACGTATACGCAGCATTGATCGCTTTGCAGTAGTTTCATTGTGTCCAACAATTTCGCGCTAATCACTTGGGCTAAGCCTCGGTACAGATAGCGCAAGCCCAGTGCACTTCAATCCATGACGTCATGGTATACCTTGTCCGACTGCCATAGAATCTTGGGGACGTTCCCGAGTAAGCCGCGGTGATTTTGACGTCACCGCTCTCGTCACGCCGGCTCGACAGTGGAAATTTCGGTCCAAGTAGCGGTGACGTAATAAAGCAGAGTGCACGGGCCTGCTATCTAGGAGGCGTTGGCTAAGTGGACAGCCGCAGATAAGTCGTTGATATCAAATCAGGACGCAGTCGTCTAATGTAGCGAATTTTCCCTCACCCTTCAGCGCAAGACATTCCAACGAGATTGTCGAACTGCAGCTGTTGCGTACGCGGGGCGTAACAGCCGGCGAGGGCTGCAGCAGTTCCGCTACCAGCTCCGATTGACCAAAGTTAACGAAAAGAACGGCTCTCTGTAACCGAATTGGGCATTCATTGCGTCTATTGTGACCACAGTAAGGACGCTCACGTTCCTACCACTTCCGGTCGAGCGAGTTTCGTTTAACACCAGTGTCCATGATATGGCAGCCAAATTACAAGCCTTAGTTTCGGTTGCATGCTGATGGCTATAGGCTAATAAAGCAGTACTGGACAGGGTGATGTCCTTTTTCTACCGCGTAGTGTTCTTGGAGATCGGTCCCTCGACGTGGCTCTCACATTCGTCCCCTTCGCTGGAGCGCTGCGTAGAACGGATGTTAGCGAAATGCGCTTGCCGTAAATGTTTGCGTAGTGCTAGTGTATCGTCAATGTGTTTAATTAGTCGGTTGGTTGGTTGTTTAGATAAGAACACGAAATAACCAGTCCTTATATTTCAAGTTTTGTTGAAAAGCATGTGGCAGATCTACGCGTCACATTTCGGAATATTTTACCAGGAAATAATTTTGTACCGATATCCGTCGTACTTTTTTCTTTCTTTTTTTTTTTTTTTTTCGTATCGCAGACCCGTCACTGTTGCTGCTCGCCAGACAGGTCGCGCCGCTTCTCGGCTTCATCCGAATCTCTCGTCAGCTATACGCACGGTCTCCGAGATGATACTGCACTGCGTGTCGCCAGTCTCGGAGGCGCGCACTATCGAGGCGCCAGTCTCGGAGGATACCTGGAAATTACGATTTAGGGGAGGGGAAACTTAACACGAAGCCCATAGTACCACGTTTGATGAGCTGGAGCGAAAAAACTGGAGCTGGAAGAATAATGACTAATTACTATAATTTATAAGTGAGATAACATTTCATTCTTTTTTTCCCCTTAATCTGTAATGGTGTTTGGGCTTTATAAAGCCAGGATTGCTGCACTAGAATTAACTACAACGATTACTCGAGACTGCACATCAGTGTCGCATCTGGTCCATCTCATACAAAGCACCACGAGCGTGCGTAGCTCGGCCATAACCAACTTCCTAAAAAAAAAAAAAAAAAAAAAAAAGAGGGAGGGGGGGGGGTAGCTCGTTATTATTATTCGAGTTTGCGAACCGTATTCTGGAAATATGTTGAACTGTTTTCATTGCCCTCGGAGCCGCCTTAATTCCACGGTCCGTAGTGAAACATACGTCACCGAAAAAAAAAAAAAAAGTTGGGTCACGACCTTCATATCACGTTGGACCTTCAAAACGATATTTTTCGTATCATGAAATTCCCTCGATTATTTAGAAGCGTTAACCTTTGATATCATCCTTCAGGAGACCCCACAGATCATGCGCATTAAGCCTTCACAGGGACACGTGTTGAATCTTTTTATAGTCATCCTCTGTGAAGGCTTTCGTTTACTTCCTTTTTGATTAAGTAGGAAGAATAACTACAGTGCGAATCACGTTTGAGATGCTTCAGAAACACAAACTACATTTTCATCGCCCCGTGCTGCCCTCACAATTGGCTATGGCTGTCTTAAACGTGGAAAAATGATTGTCGCGCTGAATACAATGTACGGCGGTAAAGAAAGACAGAGAGATATACATATATGTTTGCCATGGTTGCACTGTCTTCACTGCATAGCATGATGTGATGCAGTGAAGGTGGGGTACGGAGCAATCTACAAGGCATCTAGGCGGCTTGGGCTTTTGTTTGTTCCGCATTTTTCTGAGTTGGTGCATTTCTTTGCTTTCACTTCCCAGATAGGATTTTTGTGTTCCTGTTATCACTGCGTCAACGGTTCTTTCGAAGCTTCCTTGGCCTCTTCTGTCACATTGGTGCCCGTTTCTACCCGCTATCGACCTGCTTCGAGCGCACTCCTTTCGGACCTCACATCCTGCACCCTTTCCGTACTCTCACGAAAAATATATAATCAGGTCGACTGTGCCGTTTGACTAAATGTTGTGCGCATGCGCATATTAGCAAGCGCTTTAAAGCGCGCTGAAATTTTCAGCACGAGGTCTTTCGGCCGTAGCAATAGCAGTTGCGTTTCGAAATTGCTCGCCGGTATTGGGCGACGTGTGATGCCTACGCCGAGATTCGGTGGACATAGCGACCACGTGCTCTCCAGAGGAATCGTCAACGTGGGAGCCGTTAAGTACGCGTCTTACTTTACCGTCCACAGACCGATATTATACTCAATCACGCTATAGGATCCGAAACCCTGTACACGTAGTAATCCGTAAATAATAATAAAAAAAAAAAGAGTCCCGCACATTGTACGTACAACGTGTTGGTGTTGTAGTGCACCGTTCTGCAAAACTAAGACGAAAGTTTCGCTTACATGACACCGTGCCCCGTGCTTTTACACGATAGGGGACAGGCATCGCCCTCGAACAGAGGAGCCCACGCGTAATCTGCGCACGATCATCGTGACTCGCTACTCAAGGTATCTCATATAGTCGGCGCCGCTCCGCAACCCCGCGCTCAGGGCTCTGGCCCGACCATCTGGGAGCCAAGGCGCGGTCTCTCTCGGTGATTCGGGAGGCGTCGCAGAGGTGGCGCCACGCGCCCACAGGTGTACATCGTTGAGTCTCGAGAGAGAGCGCTGTGCAGAGGTATGTATAAAGCGCCTGTGAGCTCGGATTTTTGTTAATTTATTATTATTTATCTTTATTTCCTTTCCCCCATGCCTATGAGTTGCCATGTAGAGGAGGTCCCGTAAAAGTTGTCTGGTGCCATTTTGTTACTTCTCAATTTTTTTTTCTTTTTTTAATTGAATATGATCCTTATGCCTTTCATGTAATAATGCCTTTTCGCGCTTATTGCGCTTTGTCAGTGGTCGGAGCGACGGTCCGCTCGCGTTATCAACGGGATCAGCCGGCCGTGAGCGGTGGATGATAAGACTAGAGTAGAATAAGTCATAATGCCTCGCTACAAAATCGCGGCCCAGATCGTTGACCCGTCGTGGTGGCTGAGCAGTGGCTATAGCGTTCTGTGGCAGAGCACAAGGTCGCGGGTTCAATTCCTGGCCTCGGCGGGCGCATCTTGACGGGGATGAAATGCAAAAAACGCCCGCGTGTTTAAATTTAGGTGCACGCGTTATAGAAGAGACCCGGGTGGTTAAGACCCGGGTTTCTAATAGTCATAGCGTTGCTTTGGCCGTTAAGTTTACTAAATAAATAAATAAATAAATAAATAAATAAATAAATAAATAAATAAATAAATAAATAAATAAAAGCTTTGACTACTCTACCAACCGTTACGATGGGATGTTCGTCAGCGGGAGGAAGCTAGGTGCTGCGTTTCCATATCCGAGCCGCGTGCGTTATTTTGCGCGCGCGCGCACACACACACACACACACACACACACACACACACACACACACACACACACACACACACACACACACACACACACACACACACATACACATACACACAGTTGTTTTATACACTTCGGGTAGTGCACTTTGCTATCGCAGTGCGCTGGCTGCCCGCTGCTGGGCGACGTGTAAGCGGAACGTATCGCTTTGAAGTGCGTGGATTTGCTCTCGCTGCAGCCTCCCGGTTTCCGTTTCGCGCACTCCGATAGCCGAATTTCGTCGTGCTACAATACCGCGGATAATCGCATTTTTCTAGATCCAAAAGTCGCTGTGGCTTGTACAGCGAGCTCGCTTCAATTTCCCAATTACGATGAGCCCGCTGAAACTACATGCATGTTTAAAAGTTAATTAATGGATCTTTGTTAATTAGCGACTAATTACCCTAAGTTGCCTTAATCGATACAAATTCGCAGGCTGCCTATAATGCGATGCATTCCTATTTAACGACTGGAAGTCATTGCGCAGGAGTTATCCCCTCCACGCATAAGTTTAAGTAATTGATGCATTAGAGCAGCTTTCGCGCGGTTTTCCTGCATCAGAATCGTGCGGAAGGGCATAAATTGACATCGGTCTCTTTCGCTAAAGAATCGACGACTTCGAATAGCGAAGTTTCGAATCGAATAGCAAGGACTGTTCGATTCGAATTTTTAAATATTCGCGCACACCCCTGCTTTATATTTACGTACTTTCGCCTACCGTTTTCTTCCAAGGTGAATTCTGCTAGCGCAGTTAATGGTCTCGAGCGTTCGGACTGGTCGTTCAAAGTCCCTTTCCGCAGCATCGGCACAGTTCCGAGACTTCCTGTCACACCGCATGCCGGACAAACACTGGCAGTGATTGGTTGTCGTGCTACGCCTTCATTGTTCGGTGAATTGCGCGGGGCTCTGCGGTTTCCCGGTTTACAAGCAGAATCGGGAAACGCCGCTCGTCTCTCGTACAATCTCGTATACAATGGAGCATCCGCGTTCGCGCCGCACGGTCGGAAGAATTTGTCAATCGAGCAGCCTTCTCAATTTTCAGGGAGAAAGTTTCGTTTTTCTACATATCCCGAGATAACGTGTTCGATGGGCAGTTTATTCATTTGCAGACGAGACGTGGAACTATGAGAAGAGTCTGATGAGTTCGGATTGGTTACTACCACCTGGGTTTCTCTAACGTGCGCCTAAATATAAGTACATGAGCGGCTTTTTTTTTTTTTTTTTTCAATTTTGCGCTTATCCAAATTCGGCCGCCATAATAGCCATTGAGTTCCCGTGGCGGGAGGACATATGTTCTCTCTCCATGGAACACCTTGTGAATGTGCCGCCACCAGTTGCAACGTATACCCACGTTCACCCACTATGCATTGGCTACAGCAACGGGGAGTCGTTTTTGTGGAACTCCATTCGGCACGCGCCAGAGCACTGCCCAGTTCCCGTGTGTCTCTTGAGTACTCCGATCAAAGCGTCTACACACCGTTTAATGCGTGCCTCTGCGCTATCATTTTGAGACTATAGCTTGCGTTCATTGGTGTCTCGTGTGCATACCGCCACAAGGCAGCCTGCGCTTGGCCGTCACCTTGGCCGTGCCCCTGCCGGGCGATGTCGTGCAGGAACAGGTGTTCGTTCCTCGGGCGCTGCCACGTCGAGCAACCGTGTGTGTAGTCAAGCGCGCTTTGTAGAGAGACAACAGCAGGCGGTATCGAAAAACGCATTCGCTCGGAAACAAAGTGTACGCCAGCAGCAAGGTCTTTCGAGTTGCGGTCGGTCGGTCGGTCGGTTGTTCGTGCATGGTGAGGACAGCTGGACGCTACAGTTCCCGGCGAAGCGTCGAGGCGAATGTGCATGCCGTCTCTCTGACGGGCTTGAAACTTTATCGTAGCGTTGATTTAACAAGTGTAGGCATACAATAGTACTCCGGAAGACGTCGGCGGGAACAGAGCTCCATTGGGTGTCTCGATAGCAGTGCCGGCGGTGCTGTCGAGGTACCCTATATGAACATGTAGCGTATTGGGGGCATCTTGCGATGTGTTGAGCAACAGTAAGAGCTCGCTAAGCACTGAGCGTATTTGTTCCGTTGAGCTTTTCCCACAGATATGTCTGAAATGGGCATATGACTGTCACGAGGGTCTTTTTGACGTATTTGGGGACTTCATTATTTTTTTTTTCAAGTATCGCGCAAGGCAAGGAATTTTCTAATGAATTGCGATTGAACACGACGTCATTAGGCGTTGCTATCGGATCTCCTGCTGTTTATCCTGCTGCCGTCTTCGTGAGTGCTTTTACACTATGTTGACGCACTGCTTCCACCGACGTCACCGTGTTCTTGAAGAGCCTCTAGCACGGTGAATAAGAACGAACGCCTTATTAATGCCACCTCCAGTAACGCTTTGAAAGCTGTTAATGGTGCTCCTGCGTGGCGCGTGCAGAGTACACGTGCGAGGCACTTCTGACGCCCTTGATCCGAATATCTTCAGTAAAAAACACGGTCTGAACAAAAGTACAAACAAACAAACAAGCAAACAAACAAACAAACTTTATTCAAACATCACAGAATGTTTATGAGCGTGGACGAAAAGCCTTCAACAGGCTTGACTGGGTAAGTGCCTGTATTGAAGAAACGCCCAGCTGACCGACACCTCGTGAAGACATCTGCCGGGCCAGGGCCGGAGTTAACATTTGAATTTTGTCGACTGCTTGAAAGCTAGGATGAGCGCCAGTGCGCTGGAAGTGTCCTTGCGTTACGGCTCTGTGAAAAAAAAAAAAAATAAAAAAATGTGCACAACCACACTTGCGTATGTCTACTCTCCTTATGTTATGCGCTTTGTGATTATACAGGGTGTTTCATTTTAGCTGCACCAAACTTTTTTAAGTTGTCTGTGGCCTATAGCACAGTTTTAAACCTTGATATAAATTGCTCGATGAGACGGCCATTACTCATACGAGAAATCAAAATGTTTAATTGAATAATTAACACAATTACACTAATTTATGCTTCAATGCATAAAATAGCGTTTTCTTTAAACAGGTAACTGGAACGCCAATGCATGCCGTCGGACACTTCGAAAATTATCTCGAAACTACTGCAGTCTTGAGAATTCGTTCCAAGTGTGTACGAACTCAGCGGCTATAGTTCGTAGATTAAAATGTGCGGCGTAAATTAGTCAAATACTTAAAAAGCCTAATCAGGTTAATTGTTTAATTAAGCATTTTGATTTATCGAAGTAATGGCCGCCTCATCGAGTAATTTCGATCAAGGTTTAGAATTGTGCTATCTGCCACAGACAATTTCTCAAAATTTGGTGCAGCTAAGAAGTACGCCCTGTATGCCGAAGCTCGTAGAACGAATACAGCTCAGGGCTCGGAGTTGTGTGTCGGCCTCTTTCACGTGTAGGCTTTTCGCATGGTGTAGAGTTGACGCAAAGCAGCTGCCTGTGTCGTGCCCTCTTCAAAATTTTTCGTTTTTGTTTTGTTTTATTCATTTTTGAATTTTTTTTTCGGCTGTTACACATCACGCCCTTTGCTAAATCTCGAAAGCTTGATTGAAAGCTCTACCAGCCTTCACCAGAAGTTTCAGAGCAAAAGTATAGTGGTAGTCAACGGCCTTTGTTGTCAGCGCTGTGTCCTGTTTCTCGTTTCTTGTCCGGCTCTTCCTTATTTGGCCCTCCGTTGCCGGCCACGAAGTTGTTGCAACAAACTCAAGTTCAGGTGTTCGTGCTCTCGAGAGCCGAATTGAGATTCGCCCTTCGATACGCGGCGTGATTGTCGTGAAGGCCCCCGCACCGGGTCTACGTCGTCGCTTCTCCTAGAAGTGCACGCACCAGTTTCGAAAATTTCACCAAGGCTACATCGAAGAACGTACCGTCGTGTTCAGTACGAGTTGCAGCACGGTACCTGTGTTGGACCTCTAGGCTCTAGGCGTACTAAATATTGGAGAACTAAACGCCGTTCCAATTACAGTCGAACCTCGATATAACGAAGTAGTATTTGCAGCGAAAAACTTCGTTATATCGCGAATTTCGTTAATTCAATGGAACTAAAAATCAGGAAATAAAAAAAAGTAGTTCGTTATATCGCGAATTTCGTTAAATCGAGGTTTGGCTGTACTTGTATTTATTAAACCAATTTTTCGTATGTCGGCGCCGCCGTGCAGTCTTGGAGCCTGTTCAAACACGGACATCGTGTTGCAGCTCACACTGATCGCGACTGTACGCAGCCAGCAACCTGGCAGTGAAGAACGGGCTTGATGAACGTAAATAAAGTCGAAGTCGAGAATATTGCGCCAGAACCGAGTGCGTCGACGTTTTTTTTTTACATGTGGAATCAGCTACACTCCGTCGTTCACTTTTCTTTCTTTTTCTCTTTTGTATTTTCTTGCGTTTGTTTTGTTTGAGGAGATGTCGACTGCAAACGTTGGTACTCTTTCACCTTTCATTCAGACGAAACAATCGATCCAGTAGCCGAGGCAGCCGTGTCATTGGCTGCAGATGTCGGAATGCGAAAGTATGTAGGGGCCATATTTTTATAGCGGTCTGCTTATTTTTGTCTACATCGTATCGTTCCTCGTGCCGTGTCTCTCATACCGTGGATAACAACGCCACGGCGGTGTTCGAGCCAATGAAGAAAGGCGAAGAAAATGGAAAGGAAAAAAAAAAAAGAAGAAGAAACGAGTGGTTGCGAGGTACGGCACCCTTTGTGACGTACTGTTTCATTATCCGTTCTTCTCGTCTGGCGTCGCGCAGAGTGGCCGATGCTAGCGATAACGTCGACACGGTGGTGCCAGAGTCGCATCCGAGCCAATCGAGAATGGTGAAAAGGTTAGGAAAAAATAAAAAAATAAAGAGGCTTACGAAATACAGCCCTTTGTTTCTGTATAGATCTATATTTGTTCGCGCAGGGCGAAATAACGCAAACCGTGTTGATAAAGAAAGGCGCGCCGTTTGCCGCTGTTGCGGCTGCCGTACATGCAGCCGGGTTATCTCATACGCCGCTATGAGGCACAAAGCTATGCGGTATACTATGGTGCACTGCACCAAATCTGTTGGTTGGACATTGAGTTGGCGTTTACTTTTACCCTGCATGTGTGTGCAGGCGCTTTAATTAGGTGGTGCATTCACCGTCGCCTACCACATTGTGCGCTCTGATCGAGGACCATTGATCGATTGAATGAATGTTTATGAAACGTTATGGCTTAAGGCATATGGGAGGAAGAGGGAGGAGTGGAGTTAGGCGTGGTCGCAACGGGGCAAGTTCGAGATTTGTTGGTGCCCATCTATATGCTATACAGGGTGTTTCATTTTAGCTGCACCAAATTTTTAAAGATTGCCTGCGGCAGGTAGCACAATTATAATCCTTGATCTAAACTACTCGATGAGGCGGCCATTACTTCCACGAGAACTCAAAACGCCTAATTGAATAATTAACATAATTACGCTAATTATCGTTTTGATTAATTATTTTACGGCACATCTTTCAATCTACGAATTATAGCCGCTGAGTCCGCAAGGCGTATCCGCTTGGAACGAATTCTCAGATCTGAACCAGTTTTGAGATATTAATGAGCGTTCCAATATATATATATATATATATATATATATATATATATATATATATATATATATATATATATATATATATACGCGCCGTTCGCGGTGGCGCCGCTGGACGGCGTAGCGTGTCCAGAAAGAAATTCCATGGAGGAGCCTGACTGCAGCCACGCTTCACGCATGACGCGTCTCTGCTGTGACAATACGATGTGTCGCTGTATCAGTGCTAAGCGAATTAACGTCCACATTCATCGTGAGGTGGGTTATGCGTGGTTCTTTTTTTTTTTTTTTACTTACTCCCTTCTTGTGATTGCTTTCGACCCTCGGTATCGCAATTATTAGGCGAACATCGCTTACTAAGAGCTTTAATTGGGCCATAAATACCAGCAGCAGAGGTCATATACTCCTCGGATCCGAAGACAGCTGATGAAGTTAATCGTTTTTCAAGTCGTTTCTTATGTATATATGACAGACTTTTTACCGAATGTCGAAAATGAGCAGCCAGTGTTTTGTTGAAGTACCACAGATGCTGAAAGCAACATCTCCATGCGGTACGCGGACGAAGTAACGGTCTCCTCGTGTTTGTTATGGCAGAAACCGCTTTTCTTTGCTTATATACGCAGATGTCGTGATGATGTAACATTGTGTGGTGGGTCGGCGGGTTGATGCTAAATCCTGGATTTTACTGTTATCTCGCGGTATTTAAAACACTTTACGGGTGCTTCTTGAGCGTGACGACACAACGCTGTCTAGTCGAAATTATCGTGAATTTTCTCAACAGTTGACTCCGAGAAGATGATTAAACCACTTCATTATTTCCACGTGCTTTAATATCCGGGATTATATTACCTTACGTAATCACTCCCGAGCTTTATTTCGAAAAGGAGCGAGGACATTCTGCAGTATAATGCTGTATAATATAAGGGATCTCGGGTGAATGTAGCTATACGTAAACAACGCCTAATCGGGGAGGTCGGCGACGAAAGGCCAGCACCGACCTTCCGCGCGCGCGGTTGGACAACACCTGGCGCGGCTTTCGAGGCTACACAACACCTGTGCGCCAGCCTTCGGCGGGCTTGCGGCATGCAGATACGCCTTTCTGGCGTATGTTTGTGCGTCTGTCGGGGGCGACACAATTCAAGTGCACGCTCGAATATATACGCGCTGTCTCTGTCGTATAGGAGAGTTACCGAAGGTCCTATAGATGACACGTTACGTCGCCAGCCGACAAGGGCTCGAGTAGTTATAAGGGCTCCTTTTGTTCGTGGCCTCCGCAGGAAAGAAGCAAACGCGCTCCTTAAAAGGAACGCGAAGGCAATACGTCGATAGGCAGATTGCACTCTGTCGGCTCTTGTTCGGCGAGGACAATTTATTAATGGAGTAAATCGGGCAGCTGAACATTCTGCCTTCTTCCGTCTCTTCAAGTCATCCCGCTTGCAAACCGCCGGTGTCGTATTGCCGAGCGCTTTCCAGTACGCTTTTCTTTCGGTGTACGGGTGACACCCTGCGTAGAATATCGGGCTTTCTTTATTTTTTTTTCCCCGCATTGAAATCTTATAATAGATGCGACGTCATATTTTTCTGATCCGATTTCTTCCTTGATATATTGCGTCAGCGATTGCCCATTCTCTGCCACAATCCGCGTGGTATAGCGAGGAGCATTAGTGTAGGGATTCGAACGTGGGGGCGCTCTTACCTGAACGCATGGCAAAAGTGTTATAGCACCGTTTTGTGCGACTGTTCTTTAATCAGGCGTGACGTAACGTTCCTATACTGTGTTCCTTTAACGCTGTGGAGACATCAGGAGAAGCGCGGACTTTTTGCTAAAGGTTGCACTTTCGAAATCTACAGTTGAGCAGCATGATGATTGACACATATAACTATAGTCCTTAAGATTTCCTTTGCTTAATTCTTTTTGCGGATTCATCTGCACCTTCTGTTGTTACGCTAACGATTCTCTTGTAACGCTGCAGCTCTTCTATCGTGCGTTTGCTTGCTACAATAACTGAGTGTACGTGGCTTATGAATTTGGCGTGTGTGCCGTAGCGCGATACACATGCGAATAAAAAGAAAGTATACTTTGTAGAAGGCGAGGCATTTTTCAGCTTAGTCGAACAGCCTTTTTCCTCTCTCTCTCTCTCGTGCCATGTGTAGTCACACAGTCTGTGCCGATTACAAAACAAGTCAAGCTTCGGCATTCACCGAATATGAATTTGTATACGCTTCGTTAGTCGGGCGCGGTGTGCGAGCGAGAGTCGTTCGTTGCAAATGTTTTGTTAGATACAGGCACGCAATCCTACTTCTAACGTGACGTCATTTCGTGGGATTTGATTGCTTCTAGCTTCAGCCAGTTTTCGACTGGTTATGGTCATTTTTTTTTTTATTCAGCAACTGTAAGCACTTCACGTGTCCACAAGTGTTGACTGGCACGAGTTGAGAGCCTCTGTCGAGAACGTTTTATAGAGAGCCTCTATTCCTGCCCAAAGGTGTAGGAAAATCGCGCATCTCACAATGTCTCGGTTACTAACCGCGCTGTGCTAAAGCGCCGGCCGTGGTGCAGCGCCTTGGTCATTCTGTCCTGGGAGCTCGCATTGCGGGCGCACAGCGGGGAACTTAGTGCCGGGGAACTTAGTGACGAACACTTATAGTGACACAACAAGCGAACTTATGACTTATCAAGTTTACGTAGTTGCCATTATTTATTTATTTATTTTTACCAGGTTGTACAATATTTAAATAGTTTCCTAGTCTATTCCCTCTCCCTGTGCCTTTCCTAAGCCCCCTCCCTTTCCTCTAACCCCACCGCCGCTACTGACCGCCGTTCAGGTGTGAGAAGATGGAACGATATATAGACAGTTACAGTGCAGTCAACAGTAATTTTCTTACTTTCCTTCATTTTAAGTGAAATAAACAACCGTTTATTACTTACTACTGCTCGCTTTTTGAACGCAAATCGACCGCACGAAGTCTCGACCGATGAAGGACGCCTTCAGTTCGCATGTCCATAAGTGAACTCCCGCTGGACGCTGAATTACAACGCGGGTCGATGCTGGAAAAAGGGGAACAGGCTGGGAGAGGTGCTTGTCAGAGTGACGTACCGCGGTTCAGCTTTTAATAGGAGGATTTGTGCGTGATATGGCTCGCATTGATGCATTGATGAAAGCGTCGTTTTATGCATTGATGCACAAAAGCAACTGGAACGCCAATGCATTTCTCCGCAAAGTTCGGGAATTAATATCTATACTGGTGTAATCCTGGGAATTCGTTCCAAGTACATCCGTCTTGCGGACTCCACGGCTAGAATTTGTAAATTTCAATATGGACCATTGGCGCCTGACTGACCGGCACTTCTTCGTTCAATTTCATACACTGGAGATGCGCCGGGCTTCGTCTTCGTTACAATGTGATTAGTTTAAAAGTTAGATATTTTTGTTACTTAGTCGATTATGCATCTTTTTTTTTGTGCGATTAATGTCCGCCTCTTTGGAGTACACAAGCTCATGAACTAGAATTGTGCTATCTGCCACAGGCAACCTTCAAAAAATTTGAAAGTGTTCGCTGAAACACCCGGTACCTTTAATTGCGCTCAAGCCTCATTGGTAAAACATTGCCCGTGTTTTTGGGGTATGTTCAAACACGCCACGGGGCTGTTGTTTGAGCTTGTTTTTATGTACAGAAGGCCCGTTATTGCAAGTTGATCTGGTCGTGCTTGCTGATTGCCAAATTAGAAAAGACATGCCCACCCTGCATACAGGTATGCATCTATACAGTGGGTGAATAGCACATCCCTCGTTGTCCTTTATGTGTGTTTCCTCTTTTATTTCCCATTCGACGCGTTTGTGTGCGATTCGCCTCACTGTGCCGCTCAAACAGCTGTGTGTAGCATGCTCGTGTAGGCCTGCTTGTAAACGGCGGCGCACGACAGCAGCGTGGGCCTCCACTCATCGTATACACGGTGCAGCAGCAGCAGCAGCAGCAGCTCGACCCCCATTGCAGCCCGTGCTTTATGGCGAAAGCCGTACTTCACCGTGTCGTGGAGGGCTTGTTGCAGCGTGGCCACTTGTCTGTTGCCGTCGTGGCGTTGCGGCCCCGTTGCGTGCGGGATTGGGCCCGAGTGTTGCAAGCTCCGGTTTGTTAGGAGCCCCCCCTCCTCCCTAGGTGAATTACAGGCCGTTGATGTCTTCGTAATGCCACTCGCCTCTCCCTCCCTCCCCGCTCCCCTCACCCGACTCGGGCTTTCGTTCCGCGGCATTCGCAGCTAATGAGTGCTGGTGCTTCTTCTAGGTTAATTAACTATTTTTCACTTGGTATATTGTCCGCGCTGCTACTGTTTGATAATTGTTGTTGCCGCTGAAAAACGTGAACGCGAGACGTTGCCTTTTTTTCTTTTTTTGCTTTTATTTTGTTTTCTTTTTAAATTCAAATTGACCGCGCCCACTCTGGCTCGTGTGTTCTGGGAACTGCGCTGAACCGAGCCGCAGGAGAAAGGACTGAGGGAACTCTTATATTTATATATCTAATTCACGAGAGTAGCTTTCGTAAACGGTCACACCCTTTCGGTATCAAGTGAAAGCTTGACGTTTTCTTATGAACTGGCGCATATATATTTTGATTTTCGCGCGTGAGTCATGTGAAGGGCAGGGAGCGCGGTGAAGTTTACACTAGGAAATATGAATAGATACCCCTGTTCTAGAAGAACAGCGCCTTGCAGCGTTTAGTGTCGAAGTCGACATCTTTGTTTTAATCCTGACCAAAACGCGGCGATATAACGCAGCAGCGAAGTCATGACTAAGTGCCGCAAATGCGTATGTCTTTAGAAAGGAGTAACCTCTATACGTTGCTAACTGAAAGTTGTTAAAGTTCGACCGATCCTTGGAAATATCGTTTTTTTTTTTTTTCTTTTGAAAATGCTGCACATTGAGTTACGCTAGTGCACCGCGTTGAAGCTCGACAGATGGTTGAAGGGGCAATGTCCAAACTTCCTGGACGGGGGTAACGCGGGAAACGTCGTGGAACATTTTTTATCGGAACTCTTCTTTATGAAGTGGTCATGTTTATGAACTCGTATGCTGGAAACGGTGAGCAGGCGATCACGCTAACGACTTTTACGCCGGCTTTCGTATAGGAAGCAGAGACGTATGGTCCTGCCCGTAAGAAAATATTTTGTTTATCAGTTAACCTGATCTTCATGCTCTTTATGCTTCCTGAATTGTTGAATTATTTCTGCAATAATACCTACGTGTTTTCGTGGTTTCCTGTCCAACTGCATTGGTCATACGCAAATCGAACCAGGTTTATTTTTTAGTCATGCCAAGCGAAGCTTTCGAACGCGAAACGACATTTTTATTACAATGGACGGTACTTTTAGAGGTGATCGGTTCCTTTAACTTCGTATACTCTCGTGTTACGAAGGAACAAAAGTGCCCCTTCGGTGTCCTGTATGCGTGGTTGTCGTCGTATGAGTTGTACCGTGTGTACAGTGGGTGCGTAGAGGTTCAGTCCTTTGCGATTTGACGGCAATGACGTCCTGCTTTCCGCCAGCGTCTGCTCGGTGCCGGTGAACAGGTCCACGCTTTCATCTGCTGTTTATTGCAAACAGAGGGACGCGAAGACACGACCTTCTTCGTCAGTACTCATCGTCTTCGAATGTTGGTGGTTGCAAAAGGCGATCGAGCTAAATGACGATAGCAAAGAAGCACGGATGGCGCAAGGTGTCCCGCTGAGCTGTAAAAGGGGTAAAGAGCAGCAACCGACACCACCGGCTCGAGTATACTTGTCCCTTCATCGATTCGCGAATGCTAAACGAAGATGACGGTGACGACCGTGTGAAGGGCAAATGTCAAGGAAACTGCGCAAGACGATTGGATTTTACTCGCTTTAATTTATTCGTCAAAATTACGGATTTATAAATTTATTCCCTCAGCACATGTACAAAACGTACAACTTGTGGCCAATCCCCGTGAGTGGGTATGTGCCATGTTTTAAGGACATCATCATCAGGGCAGCCAGGAGCACGTCGGCGTGGTCATCGGCGTACAGTGCGTGATGAGGAGGAAGAGGAGGAGGAAGCGTTGCGGGGAGAGTCTGGCAGCCCGACACCACGCAGCGGGGCCGGCCCTGTGCCGGGGCGCCCCGCTGGACGCCGCCGCGCGTCGTCGCCGTCACTGATGCACCACGAGGGACCGCGCAGCGGGGACGGGTCGTCCAGGGGCGACTCCTGCCCCGTCCTGCTGCACCACCACGGCGGCGGCGGCGGCGCGAGCTGCACCTCCCTGGCCGGCGACGAGGAGCGCTCTGCGTCCGCCTGCTCCTCCTCCTCCGCGGCGGTCGCCGTCGTCGGACCCGGCGCGGGAGGCGCCGCCGCCAACGCGCTGGTCCTGCTCCCGCCGCCGCCGCTGAAAGAAGGGCCCCGACGGCGTGCAGCGAGGCACCAACGCGATGGTGGCGCCGACACCAGCTGCAGCGGTGCGCAAGTGTAGCCACCGCTATGTAGTATACCTCTCGGCGCTGGCGATTTTAAACGGTCGCGAAGGAATTTAACGCGCACGCGAACTGTCAGCGCGTTGGGGTGGCGTGTGCAAGCACCGAGATGCATATACCTGTACAGGCTCACGGGCGCGCTGTGTATACAGACCGCATTGCCTCGGTACACGGCTTTGCTATAGTGGCGACGCGTCTTTTATGTATTTATTTGTTTTTCAAAGTTTTTAGCGTTCATTCTAAGTCTTGAAGTTATATAGTATTACGCTGGGGGCCCTAACCGACGCGTTATTTCCCAAGTGCGTGTGTGTGTCTTCGGCTCGCGTACGTGACATATCGCCTGCTTTTCACGCCATCTTAGCACGTGCAAAAAGCACTTTCTCTTCCCACACACATCTTATTGTTCGTTCGTTTGTTATACGGTGTCGGAAAAGTTGCACTATACTGGTCGTCCGGTGTCATCGCAGCTGTCATGTTATCAACTCGCAGATTCTCTGTAGATTCAGTGTAGAATAGCGCATGATAAGCGATCGAGGACAAGCGGTACCAACTCGTCCAAACAGCTACGCTTGGGATATCTTTGCAGCGAAGCTGTATATGACTAGAATAGCGGGATTTGTAAGTCTCCGTCGACAGAAAACTCAACCAATCACAGCGGAAGGCGCGCCGCTGGGTTCCTTGCAGCACCGCCAGATGGCGCTCGCATCCGCGACAGCGTCGGCGCCGGCCGTGCGGGGAAATAAAAACAAAGAACCTGAAAGCTCGCCTTCGCGCATAGCGGTTGCAGATTACGGTTGCATAAGCTGCAGTTGCCGGCAAGCGGCAACTGTAGCATATGAAGCAGGGAGTGACGTCACTACACTTTCATATGTAAAAAAAGAAGCCACCTAGCAAATAATTTCATTTGTGTTGTAATAGCGCTATGGAAAGGCCACGCATATGGACTCCCGATTAAGAGCAGGGTAGCACGATGAGCGGCGAGAAAGGAACAGCAACGTCAATATATGTATGCACGACGGCGTCGTGCAGGACTCAGTTCAAGGCTACGTCACATTGGCCTATCGGATCAGGTGGTACCACAGCTTCGCTGGCCAACCACCTTCACAGTGTGGATTGGAGCGCAATTTTTTTTTTTTAAGCAAGGCTCCCAACCTGAATGTGTTGCACCTATAACTAATAGTAGCATATCGCGCTCAAGGTCGGTTTGTAAGGTTACGCAATACACGCGGTCGTTTGTTGCGACGCGTACTCGTATGGCGTTCGCCACCAGCCGCTACCGTTGCTCTACACACGAAGTTACACGATTACAGAAGTCACTCGGTAGCCTCTTTGGAGTTTTAACGCGATTGCGTTAAGGGCCACCGACGCCGCAAAAAATCCGGCGTCGGTGCCGGCGTCCGCGGCCGAGAAAATCATCCCCAACCACGCAGGCCCTCATAATATATTTAGGTATATGTATATGCCATGCCTTGCTATGTGACGTGCGGCATATGCGGGTTATATTACCACGCCATTCTATCGCTAATGTTGCTCATACCTTGTCTTACATTCTTGCCAAAGCTATTCCTCGGAATTTTGAGAATGACCACCCACAAACAAATGTGAAACGAAACACCCAAAGCGCGTGCCTCTTATGTTAAGTCTCCTCAGGCTGCACAATATTCAAAGTGCGAAACAATAACGGAAACCTGAAAATGATGTAATTTCTTTGGCGCGGTTGTGCACAACCTCCGGGATCGGCCCACCCAAGATGCCGCGTTTCTACCAGAAAGCTCGCCTTCGTGCATAGCGTTCGGCGCCAGCGTTTCCCGGTAACCATTAAGGTTGCATAAGCTACAGTTGTCGGGAAGCGTAATAAGCAGTCGGGGATCTTTGAATGCTATCGCGTTTCACTCTTGAAAGCGAATCTTAAGCGTCCTCCAAATTTTTGGTTGTTCGAAGTTTGCTTGTTTGCTTTCTCTATAGCTGTTTCGCCAGTATTATTCAGATGATCATCATTTGCTGTAGAAGTAATGTTCTGTTACTCCTGCGCTGCGATCTACTGCAACGATTCACCCTTCCGTTTTAACGCGTGTTTTGTTTCCGATTTGTTGGCGGTATTTCGGCTGAAAAACATTTGCAAACTACTTGAAAGTGCCCGAAAGCCCTTCAAGGCCGCAGAGCATGTCGGCGGACAGGAAGGGAAAGGGTGCATGTCTCCAGAAAACTATTCCGTACAGCCTATTGGAGGATTTAGACTTTGAAGTTGTGCTGCTACGAGAGCGCCAATTACGTAGTTATATGCCGATATAAAAACAAAATAATTATGCAAATTGCCAATTCACACCACGACCAAAGAAACAATTACGTGCCCAAACCAGTTATGATTATGAGGCACGCCGTAGTGGAGGGCTCCGGATTAATTTTGACCACCTGGGGTTCTTTAACGTGCACTACAACGCAAGCACACGGGCGTATTTGCATTTCGCCTCTGTCGAAATGTGGCCGCCGCGGCCGGGATTCGATCTCGCAATCTCGTGCTCAGCAGCGCAACGTTGCGCCTGGGCCACCGCTGCGGGTATTTATATTTATTTTTATTTTGCGTATCGGGTTTTCTTATAATTCTAAGTAACTTCGAAGTTTCTCTCAAGTTTTGCATCTATTTGTAATAGTTGCATCAATATTTATTTCGCCGGTCACCCATTCACACTCGTCCCAATTACGACGTTGTCCGAGTTCTGGGCTATCTTCCGATACGTTGTTCGGCCGGTATCTCGAAAGGATGATTGACTATTATTGCGCGTATAGATGAACTGTGCGCGCACATAGCCAATTATTATTCCGAGATAGGCTTGAGCAGAGCAGATCGAACGCACGTTCTTCTCTTCGGTTATCTATTTTAGATGAGTTGACGGGCGCCGATTCATTGTGCCGTCAAGTGTGAGTTTCCGCGCGGAGACCTGCCCTGGAACCTGTCGGTATCATCGCTGTCTCTGCGCCTTTTGTGTCCGTTTATCTCGAGTGACTTGCCGATAGCTCTCGACAATGGTACATACAAAGTGATTGCGGGAGGTGTCATTGAAATTCATCCGATTGCGGTTTCAGCCTCAAAGCGTTGCACCCGGGCGCATGATCACGACTCTGCTTCCGATCGTGAAATAATGCGCACAGTTCTTGCGGCAAAAGGCGTGCTACGTATTCTGGTTTCGATTAATTACGTACATATCGTTCTGCTTCGATCGAGATTTCGCTGAAACCGGTTGCAGCTCGTATTTTCTTTCTTCCCGATAATAATGGCCCATGAGAGGTTTCCTTGTTTTGGGCGTCGATGAGGTTGTACTAGATAGTGTTGTGTAAAACAGAAGTGGCGCCGTAACGCGTTTTCACCCCTTTAAATGACAGCAGTAAAGTGACGAAATTCACAAAGCACAAAGAAAGCTGCACTTGTTCCTAACTACACAGTTGTCCTTAAAAAATATCTTAATATTACTGGGCCAAGGTAATGTAACGATTCTGTTCTAATCATTTTCGGCGTAGCGTGAGCGGTCAGAGCGGCGCTCCGACGTAATTACGATGATCGGACGATCGTGAGCGGTGGATGATGGGAAAAGAATATAATCGAGCGAAATGGTTCCTTAATGGCAATTCATTTCAGCAGCGCTGATTCGTTACGATTCTGGGGCAGCAGGAACGCCGTGTGAGTGTGTGTAGTTGCTCAGAGGGCGGGTCTGTTCTATGCGGACGGACTGCCCCGCTTTCGGTCCTCGTTGATGATTGGCTCTTGCGTGACCTTGAAGTCGGAGCGACTTTCTCATCGCTTCGTCAAGGTGGCGTTAGCGCGGAAACAATGCTTGCGTATCTACGAAAGGTATGCGCGAACTGTACCGCGCGGTCTCCAATCAGCGGCTGATAAACGGCTGTGACGGGGTGTGGAAGCCATGCCCACGCCGGCGTCGGAAAAAAATAATTGAAAGCAGCGCACGAGCACTGACTGATAAACTGGTTCCGCGGTATGCAGATTTGCACATACATACGTCTGGAACGATTGTAATATGCGGGGATACATACATACATACATACATACATACATACATACATACATACATACATACATACATACATACATACATACATACATACATACATACATACATACATACATACATACATACATACATACATACATACATACATACGTACGTACGTACGTACGTACGTACGTACGTACACCCATACGGCGATCGGGTTTGTCGCTTTTATTGCTTGTGGGAGGAGGACGATTCCAAACTTGCTTTCCGTATAGCGTATTATTGCAGAAGGACCAGAATCTTCGTTGGAAAAGTATAAATGCTCAAGCAAATGAGCAGGGATGCCCCGTCAATGGCAACTTGGTTCAAGTTCCCAAGTTATTGCGCTGGTTGGTTAGGACAGTTCTATGCCGGTTCTATTTCGTGCCGATCCTTATTCATCTGTAATTAATGGCTATGGAAGCCCGCTGGGCCCATGTTGTCACTGAAACTGACCTGCCAGCATCGATAAGAATGGAACAACGTAGAGTTGAGCGATCGCGGCTGTTGTAGTCATCGTAACATATTCCATCGCGCTTGTCGCCATATTGAACCTTTTCGCGGCGATCTCGTGGGCGCTGCCATGTTTGATCACGTGGTGACACGTCCATTGCTTGCCTCAACTGCCTCCGTTGCCTCCTTGTTTACTATGGAAGTGTATGACGCCGGCGCGGCTTAGAAAACCTCTGTTTTCGGAGATATCGTAGACGGTGACAAGGTGTACGACACGAAGCTTTGATCACAGCTTCATAGAACATGCAAAAGCGCTTTCGGAGCTGATTAAGCTATGTCCAAACGGCGCAAGCAGCGTATATGGTGCTTGTTCTAAAAGCAAGACTAAATATGTATTCCAAGCTATCCAAGCTTTCTGATTATGAATTCATTCAGGATTAGTGTGTTTTGCTCTTTGTTCTTTATTTGGCAAGTATTTTGAAGTAGTGGCTTGTCAGTTTGTGACTCAGTGAAGTTCTTCGGTGCGGCCACTGTCTGATTATTTTCTGCCTAATCGCTCGTGGGTGTGCTCAGTTCCGATATATTTGTTCTTGCTGCCCACAAGGCTTGAAACGTCGCTGTTTTGTACATTGGGTACCTTGTAGCAAATATATATTACAGCTAGTAACTCGCTTACTCTTGTGGACCGTCACGAAACATTCAGCTTCGACCATTCGTGCGCCATATGTGTAGTCCGTCATTTATTCTGCGTATACAGTGCGCATATATTCAAGTGTGCGCCCATTCACTTATTCTTGAGACGTTGGCGATAGAGTGGGCGTAAGTTTTCCTGCCATTTGGGACAGATGTGTAAGATAACGTGCGCGAAACTTAATATGACAGGAAGCGGCGCTACTCCCTTTGTCATTGTTTAACGAGTGGTACTCACTCTTGCCGACGTTCTGGGGATGAAGCCCTTTCTTTGAAGGTTAGCGATACAAGGCTGGCGGATGAGCAAATTTCTGTATCCTCGAGGAAAGCCGTACATCACGAAGTGCCGGTAACACGTTCGGACAGTTGCAGCAGCGGTCCGCGAACTTGGCCACACAGATTTATTCTATTCCTTAACATGCCAGTCACTATTTTTGCAGCCAACTACTGCACACGTCTTCAATCCACATGATTCAATCTAGCATGATTGGAGCACAGTGTCTTAGCGAAAACTCAGTTGCATTTCCAACAGCTGATCGCACAGAAGCAAGGTAGAAGCGGTAATGGTTTCGTATTCGTGCGCGGTCGCTGAGGAGAGGTATGGCGTATGGCGCGCCGCCATGAGCGCCATCTGGTTTCTCTAAAGCAAACTGCTCCGGGAAAAGGGTCAATACAAGGATGTCGCTATATAAAGGGGCGTTGTTTGTGCAATCCGTCGCCACTTTAAAATGCTCTGTGACAGGGCTTGGTGTTCTTTTCTTTATTGGCTAATGACGCTTACTGCACACGCTTTGTCGTCGTTGCGTTTTCTGTATAATACACCTTAATGTTTTTTTTTTTTGTTTTGTTTTTTCGGTTGGTTATGAAGACGGAAAAGTGATATAAAAAGGCCAGTGCTACACTGGGCATCGCGACTGAAGCACACTATCTGACGTGACAGAGGAGGAAGTGAACTGAGGAGAAAACAGAACATAGGTTCGCTGGTAGTAAGATTAAATGGCTGACAAAACCGTCTTTCTGAAGTTGTGTTCTTGCGCATTTTTTTTTTTTTCACCCCAAGACTGCTGCACGGTTTTCACCTGTGTATACATATAATGAGGAACCCAAAGCCCAGCGAAACTGCGTATATTTAAAACGTCAATTTCGAACCACACGGTGGTCCAGTGAGCAAATGTCTGTTCTGCGTAATCAAACAGTTGCGCTTCCAAGTTTTGGTAGCGCGTGTATATGTAAAGGGCGCCTCTTTTTACCTTGCTGCCCACACAGCGAGGCATGACACTTTTATTTCACAGTAGTCATTTCTCAAGCGGCAGAGGGACGCGGAGCCGAGGCAGAATACAGCGGTGAACTGAACAGTGCAAGCGCGTAGCCAATGTATAACGAGAAAATAATTAATGAATATACAGCAATAAAGTTGTTACCAACCAACCAACAGGAAATGTAGCCGCAGTGCTGCAGTCACATGCGAGTATGCACCACTTAGCCTTTTGATTAGGCTGTTCAGCGCTTCTCTGAAATATTTTACTGATTTATTCGACAGTGCATGCCGCGGAATGTGGTAGCATTTCTCCGGAGCCTATACGAGTAATTAACATTTGCTGACGCAAGTGTCTGGAACGATTGTAATATGCGGGGATAGCGAGGTTCACGCAGCTGGCGCTTCATCGCGTGCTCATACTCCAACTGTCATCCCAAACGTGTACGTCTTTCTCACGCCTTGCTGTTGTTAATTGTAGCTAGTTTCAGTGAGTTCCGCTCATGACAGGGCGGCGACGAAAAGGCCGAATGGGCTTTTGTTCTGAAATACCGCGCGGTTCGATGATTTCGAAGTTTCTTTTTTTTTACGCTGCTTGTATGAGGGGAGACCGCCAATGGTCATTTTGCGAAAAGCGGACGGCGGCAGTTCGACCCAGCGTGCGTCGATCACTCGCAGCTCTGTGACTCTGTTGGTTTATTTTTAGCATTATTAGGGTAGCGTCGTTCGTTTCTGTAACTTGCTACGTACCACTTTTTTTCTTTGTCGCCAGGCGTCTAGCATTACAGCATTCGATAACGCGGAGCTTCTTTGGAAGCCAGAAGTAGCGTGCGATGGTTTTCACAAGGGAGACACAGCCGTCCACGTTTTCCCCGACGAAGCAGCTATTCGACAAGTGTTCCTTCCGCGCCGCCGGTGATTCACTCTTGACAGCGCGCGCCGCCGGTAAGAAAATTGGCCGCGCAGCAGCGTCGTCGTCGTCGGCTGGCTCTTCTTCTCCGGAGAAGCGGAGTTCGATTTCGTTCCAAGAGAATATGGCTCTATGCAATACCGCTTGGCGACGTGTGCTATATTGCTGCCGGGGGAGTTGCGGGCAATTTGCATTCTCGCAGGCGCCGCTGTATTCCCAGCCGGCCGGCCGGCCTGGTGGTCGTTCGCGTCGGGGCGTCTCGATAAGCGTTGGATTGCGGCGCCGATAGGGGCGGCTGGCCGCGGCACGCTCCTCGTCGTCGGGGGGTCAGCTGTTGGCGCTGCCGCGCACACTATACGTCGCGTCACGCGTGTGAGTGATTCAGTGCGCGCGCCGCGTCTCGGCCCCGTGCTCGCGCGTCGGGCGAGCGGAGGAGGGGGGGTTGTTCCGAGCCATGGCCACCCTGGAACGCAAGGAGAGCTACGTCGAGCCGTCGCTGGCCGCCCTCCACCGCAACGGCAGCGAGCTGCTGGTCGGCGATCGCTGGAAGTCTCTACGCCCCTTCGCGCTCCGACCGCTGGCCGACGATGACGACTGCTTCGAAGGTAAAAGAAGGGGTGAAAGGCGGCGGGTTTTTCGAGTTGCCGTGCCGCGATTGCTGCGCTACAGATGCAAACGACCGGTGTTTATTTCCGGTTTCCCCGCTGCATTATTACGATTTTCTCCCTTCCACAATATACATTTAACAGCGACTGAAAATCTGGCCAGAGTTTCTCAGTTTCTGATAGATCTATATGGTGTGCGCGAAGTCATTAACATGAAGGGATAATTTCATACGCACTCCGATCAGGTGGGGGGGGGGGGGGGGGTGCACACGATGTGTGACGCACAGCCGATTCGATCGTCTAGATTGATGATGTGCGGCAATGGACGCGCGCAGCTGTGCGCCGTTGTCGGCGTGTCAGCTCGCGACGCGCCGTCTCGGAGCTTCGATTGCCGCTGCGTTGACTGACTTTTGTTTTTCTTGCACATTCATTTTTTTTTTTTTTGTCTATTCGTTCGACCCGAACCCTTCGCTTCGTAACCCCGTAAGGTCAAGCGCTAAGCGTGTTTACGGGCTCGGTAACAATTAAAGCATCGCTCGCCCCCCCCCCCCCCCCCTCCCTTCCTCCTTCCCCCAACATAAACGCGACGCTGTCGCCAAATAACCTTCGTCGTGTACTGCCGGTTTGCTTCCACGGCAGCGCAGCGGGCGACGGCTTCTGCTATTTAATTCTCCGCGCCGCGTACTGCGAGTGCAGCGCGCTTGAGAGCCCGTCATCGGCTCGCGGGAGAGAAGACACAGGCGACTAGGAAAAAATCGCGAGTTTCTCGAGAGCTCGCTGGCGCGCGCGCGCGCGCCACAGCTGCGTTTGTCTCCCCGCGGCCTTGGCTGGCAGGGGTCCGGACCTCCCCTTAGTCCGACCGGAGCCGTCCCCGAACCGGCCTTTTCGTTTCATCATATTCTCCGAGAAATGAAAAGAAAGGGAGAGTGGGAAAAGGGAGAACGGAAAGAAACCATTGTCGGAGGTGTCCTTTTCGCGCGCCTGCTGTTCTGTACTTTCCTTTCAAAATTTTTTTTCATTTCTTTCTATTTCCCTCTCTCTCTCTCTTGTTTCCTTTGCCGTCGAGTCTCTCCGCTGCCGCCGTCGCCTCGAACGGTGCGTTGCACTGTTCCCTTGTGCGTGTGTGTGTGTGTGCGCGCGCGCGCGGTTGATCGCGCGGGTGATTCGCGTCGCAACATGACTGTGTGTTGGTGGTTGGTAGTGCGCGCTGCTGCCTCGTCTCTACTTTTTGCCGCTGCTGCTGCGCTGGCGAGCGAAACCGGTGCGGTTCCGAACGTGGTCGTCGCGTCTGTGGTGTCTGCTGCTGCCGCTGCGGACCGCCGTCTTTCACGCAAGCTGTCATCGGGAATCGTCGTCGACTGGGGCGGACGTAGCGGCGGCGGCAGTGGCGGTGGCCGAGCTGGCGGCTACAGTTCTAATTTACACGCCATCGTCCATGAGCAGCGACCAACACCTGTACCGCCAACACCACCAGAACCGCAGGAGACGCGCCAAAGGCAAGGCAAAACGAGCTCCGCGCGACGACTCGAAACTATCTGCGGTTTTGAGAGCTTCCTCCTCTGCGTGGCCCAACGCCTCGCAATGGTGTTTTGGGGTTAAAACGAGGAAAATCGAGTTATCCGCGGAGCTAGTCAGTTAGGTGGAAACCTATCCCAAAGAACTCGTCATCTACTCGTTAGTTCGCAGCTTCCATTTTAAAATGATCCTCTGTGTGAAGCTGCGAGCTCCACGTTGCATTCATTGACGCCACCGCTGATTTGTCTCCCCTAGAATTGTTCCCGGCGGCACGGCGTTCGTTCACGCTGCCGTTGGGTTTTATTTTTTATTTATTTTTATTTTTTTTCGATAGCAGACTGTTATACGCTGCGTCGTTCGTTGTGACGTCATCGTCGTCGCGAAATCGCCACTCGCGAGGTCGGTTCCGTTTCGGCTATCGGATCGGATTTGCGTCGTTTCCTCTTCCGGAGATCGTATATGTCGCTGGGCAATGAGCTGGGTGATTGCTTGGTAGCGGTCGATCGACAAATGGTGCACGTTCGCCGCACCTTCAAAATATTTTACTGAGCTGGCGTACCATCGGACGCATATTGTGCTCACGAAGTTTTTACCCCTGCAGCGCGCATACATAATGAATGCATGACATCTAGCTAGCTGTGGAAACTGTTGCACCTGTAATTTTATATTACGCTCGCCAGCATGTCTGGAATCTCAATTTCGCATCACTTGGATGAATTCCAGAGAAGTAAATAATAAAGTATGTTTATGTGCGCTGTTCGCGCTGTTGATACTGTTATCGCACATTATTATAAGGCTGATATGATGAGAGCTGCGTGCTGAAATTTCAACGGTAATCTTAATTGGGAACTGTACCATGGGGAACCAGAGCTGGCCAGGAGGCGCTACGGCAGTTTGGGTGTGCAGCTGAAATATGCCGACACCATCCGATAGGTAGGCCACGAAAATAGTACCACATTTTGGATAACAGACGCGCGGCTGTATCAACGTTTGCTTTAGCTCTGTGCATCCAACCAAGCTCTGGTCGTACGGCCATACCTGATGCGTGGTGGAGAAAAGCCCATGCGCTCATACATTCTATAACTCCGGTTCGCAGTCAGGCCAAAATCTGGAAACATGTACCTGAAGAAGAGCGGTGGAATTGATAACACAAAATCGCAGCATGTGCTGCTGAAAACTGTTTCTACCACTCACTAGGCTGTGTATTATGGCGTCGCTGCTGGCACGCGAAGTTTCAGCACTGGTTACCCATAACATAAACGCACGTACCAGTGCTTCACTGGCACCCAGTTGTACTGACTTGAATTTATAATGAATGAATTTATAATGGAATGTTATGGGTGGAATGTTTTGCCTCAAGGTCAACATGGCTGTTACAATTTCACCAGTCTGGGCAGTAACATACATCAGACTCTAGTAATGTTCCTTTTCACGTAGGCGGCGAAGGAAATTATTTTTGTATCCAAGTGCATAAGACTGTCAGCTAAAGAAACCACGAAGTCTGGTGTACTACTGCCTCAATTTGGCCTCACCGAACTCTTTTTTCCTATCTTTCTTCTATCTCTCCCTTTCTTTTTTTGCTTAGTGAGGTTGCCAGGGTTGTCTCGAAAGCTGTCAAAAAGAAATTTCTTCTGTGATTCCTTTCTTGGCAACTTGTAGTAAATAAAACAATTAACTTAAACTCCTTGTCAACCCTCCCAAGTGTTATTGGGAATAGACCTGCAAATTTTTTCACTGCAACTTTGTCGTCGAATAACCTGCAATTTTTTCGAGGTTCCGTGTACTAAGTTACTTAGCCTGGGCAGGCATTGCCCAGGCTAAGCGGGGCTTTGCCTGGGCATTGCCTGCAGTCAATTTATAACTTGTAACATGTTCTGTAACGCAATTGATTAAAAGTTGATAACACAGCCTTAACCAAAATAATAATTTTGCTGAAAGATTAAGCCCTTTATTCCTACAGCTGTGTCTTTTAACACAATTACCTACAATCTTTACTGAAACACTCCTTTTATGGTTCATTGGAAGTCCAACCCCGAGTGATCATGTGCGAGTTGCTCACTGCTTTCAATTTGTAGTAGGAACAGTCGCTGCGTGAGTGCGAGCAGCCTTGACACATGGTTCCTTGCCCGTTCTTTACCTGCAGGCTCATCTGGGCAGCAGCAGCAGGAGCTCGAGGAGCAGCTGGGTCCCTCGGCGGCACAGTATGAGGACTTCCACACAATTGACTGGCAGCGGGACCTGGCCCGGGACCGCATGCGCCACCGGCTCATTGTCAAGCGCCGAGGGCAAGGGGGTTTGGTGGAGCTCCTGGTGGGCTTCCATGACGCCTGGTCAGGCTGGCTGTGCGTGCTTCTGGTGGGGCTGGCGGCAGGTGCCATTGCGGCTGTCATCGACATTGGCGCCCTCTGGATGAAGGACCTGCGCGAGGGCATCTGCCCGCAGGCCTTCTGGCTCAACAAGGAGCAGTGCTGCTGGGCATCCAACGACACCTTCTTCAAGGGGGATGACTGCAAGCAGTGGTACAGGTGTGTGATCCCTTACTGGAGACAGTGCCGTTCAACCTTGCCTCTCCTTCCCTCACCTGATGCGGTGGCTCAGTTGCTATAGTACGATGCTGCTGAGCATAGGTCGCAGCTTCAGTTCCTGGCCATGCCAGTCGTCTTCTGATGGGGGCCGGAATAGGAAAACACTCGTCTACTTACGTTTAGGTGCATGTTAAAAAGCCCCAGTGGGGTGAAAGTTAATCCCACCATCTCTCACAGCCTGTGTGTTGCTTCAAGATGTTAAACCTAGCAAGTTCACTTGATTTTTGTTTTTTTATCGGCTGAGATGGCAACAAGGTATTCATTCCTCGGGCACAGCAGCTGTGCTAGATACTAAAATATTTGAAAATGGGTATGTTTGTAACATTTGAGCAAAAATCAGAAACGTCGCTTAACAATGTGAGTTGGGCTATGTGTTGAAACATACCTACTGGATTCGAGCATAAAATTTACAAAATGGAAGGATGGACAGGACATTGTTGTATTCTGTATGGAATAGCTTGCATATCATTTATCCTGGCTTGTGTCTTTCGTAGCATCTCTTGTAGCTCTGATGCTGTTGGGGATGACTGCAACTATTTCTTGTATATTTAGGTGTAAAGACACAGTGTGCCTGTGAAGCAAGATGCTGCATTATTCTTGGCATTATGTAAATAGGGCAGGTGAACATGGGAGGAAGAATCTCCATTTCTCCCTATGTAGGAGGTGTATATTACAAAGTAGAATTGCTTTGATGTCATTTCTTAACAGGTTAATTGACACAACTTGTTCAAGCGAGTTCTCACCTGTGTTAGCATGTGCTAGTGCGCTGTTCAGTTATCATAGAGATAACTCTCTCCCGTGCTTGACAAAACAATGCTGTAGGTGCTCAGTGCACTAGGTTATTTAAGTGCGTGGTTGCTGAGCTTAAAAGTTTTCTTTGTGTTTGTTAGTGTAGCGCTGCAGTGGTTGACTTATGATTAATAAACTGATGCTTTAATTGTGACAGAATTTATAGCTGACTAATGTTAGATTCACATGGACTTGATGAACAAAGCCTGCCTTTTTAATATTTCATCTCCATACTTGCCTGAGAGATAGTGTATTGCATTTTAACAACCTCGCTGCAGGCTAAGAAGTTTGTTAGCAGCAAGTTTAAGAAATGCAGCGACAGAAGCTGCAGACATAAAGGGCCACTAGTGAAAAATAAGGCGGCACTTATTTTGCAAGTGACACCTTCTCCACAGTGCCAACTTCACACTTCTCAGCAGCATTGTTCAACGTCTGTGTTGGTGACCCCGACTGTTCAATGCGGCAATTGTATAATTCAACTCAGCATGGTCTGCATTAGCAGGCTATGAAAACCTGTTTGTGTTATTGGGTTCTTAGACATGCATGTTCATGTTTGCTTCTTTCAGGTGGCCAGAAATGATTGACAGTGATATTGACAAGGATGGGGCAGGGTTTTACCTCCTCTCTTACCTGTTGTACGTCCTATGGAGTGTACTTTTTGCTGGCCTGGCTGTCATGTTGGTGCGGACATTCGCTCCTTATGCCTGTGGCTCTGGAATTCCAGAGGTGGGCCTTCCCTTCTTACTTAAGACAACATTTTTAGTCTATTACAAAAAACAAACTTGCAGTGTTATGCAAGGGTTATTGCAGTGGGGTAATACAAGTAATTCATGTAAAGTAAGAGAACAATGAGTTGTTCGTCCAAATATAAAATATGCAATGCTATGAAGCTGGATATGAATTCATAAGAATACACACACATTAATTAACTAACAAGGAGTGCATGTGTGGATTCCACATCTTGTAAATATGCCGGTGTATGCACAAGAAAAGCCGGTGTATGCTGGATATGAATTCATAAGAATACACACACATTAATTAACTAACAAGGAGTGCATGTGTGGATTCCACATCTTGTAAATATGCCGGTGTATGCACAAGAAAAGCCGGTGTATGCACAAGAAGTGCACTGAGCCAAATTATCATTGTTAATCAATGATCATTAAAGAGTGATATCTGGATTTTAATTAGTTTGATTTTAAATGCGTAAGCATTTCTATGCCTACCCAACAAAGAAAACTTGTGCGAATATCCGTGTACTTAGATTTAGGTGCACATTAAAGAACCCCAGGTGGTCCAAATTTCCGGAGTCCCCCACCTCATAATCAGATCGTGGTTTTGGCACGTAAAACCCCATAATTTAATTTTAATTTTTGTTGAATATTCGAATTTTCGAATAGTACTTTCAAATATTATGCTATTCGATATTCGCTTCGTGGGCAGTTGTAATATTCGTGCTTTTCGAAGTGTTGGCAAACTCACGGTCGCGGGTCTGTTTACTGTCCAATAATCGGTAAAGCAGAGTTAAGATAAAGAAACTCACACGTTCAGCAAAACTGTATAAATAATATGGCGGGAGCTTTCAAATATATTATTTATAATCATGCAATCAACTTTGTTTACCAACTGCAAAAAAAAAAAAAGAGCGACGATATGCCGATACAACGCCGGAATAAGGCGGCGCCATCTTGGCGCGTTTGTTGCCAGCAGTCTTTTCTCACCAGCACCAAATCTACAGTTCGAATATGAGGTTCTGATAAAGATAACTGTTTATTTTGATCTGACACATGTTTTCTCTTCATTAAGTTATCCTTTTTTTAAAATATTGTAGTCATTTACTGAAATATTTCAATAGATAGCGATACGCTGAGGCCAAAGTTGCTGAGGCTCAGTGACTGAGAATGACATCGATATTGTCGAAGTTGAAAATGGCGGAAGAGGCTCGTTGGTTGGTAAAGTAGACGACAGTGTGAAAAACCCAGTTTGGAGGTATTTTGCTAAACTTCCCTAAAAGAACGAAGCACGGTGTCAGCAATGCAAAAAGTTACTGAAAATGCCAACAGGGACAACAACCACCCTTGCAAACCGCCTGAAAAATCATCCGAGCTTCTATGTGGCCTACGAAGAACACGCCACCCGTGAAAGGCAAAAGAAGACCGCTGGGCAGTCTGCTCCACAGCCGTCAGTATCATCGCATTTTCAGCCGACATTGAAATCGACTGCACCGACGAAGGCGAGGCAATTGACTGAGAAGATTGCGACCTTCATCGCGGGTGGCTTGCACTCCTACAGCGTGGTCGAGGAAAGTGGCTTTGTCGAAATGCTCAGGTGTGCTATTCCCGAGTACGTACAGCGTGCCCTCAAGGACCACATTCTCGAGGTCAGTGATCACCAATTTGTACGCCACAAAAAAAGGCTGAAGTTGTGAAAGTGCTCTGGTCAATAATTGATGCTGGAGTCAGGTGCTACAGTTTGACCACTGACAGCTGGACCTCACACGCTTGTCAGAGCTACTTAAGTGTGACGTGCCACGTAATGGACAGGAAGTTCGTGCTGCACACCTACACTTAACATGCGATCAAATGGCTGAAGACTGTACCACGGAAAACATTCGCCAGTTTCTGCAGAATGTGATTAGGGATTGGGAGCTTCCAGAAGACTTGCCAACATATATTGTCATTGATAATGGAAGAAACTTCGTCGCTGCCATGGAGCATTCCCAGTGGCACAGGGTTCCGTGTTTCACCCACACTCTGCAACTCTGCATCACTGACGCAAAAAAGCAAGCACAACCTTTCTTTCAGCTATGTGCAAAGGCACGTGCTATTGTTGGTCACTACAAACGTAGCACTCGAGCACGCGCCCGACTGCAAGAAATGCAAACAAATATGGGGATTGAACCCCTCGGAAGTCATGCAAGACGTACCTACTCGCTGGAATATTGGATATGTCATGATGTCTAGGCTCCTTGAGCTTCATACTGCAATCTCTGCAGACCTATCCCAGTCGGACAGTGTTGAAAACCTGCCGTCCGCGGAGTGGAACCTAATGGCAGGGCTGGTCAGTGTACTTCAGCCCATTCAGCAAGCAATAATGGAACTGTCTGCGACCACATACCTAACACTCTCGCAGGTGATACCCTTGCTTGTGTGCGCTGCAATTACACTGAAAGAGTATACATTTCGGAAGCCAATGAGGCAGCCTCCTTTGCTGGAAGCCTCCTGCGAAGTCTGAAAACCAGGTTTGTGAATGTGAAGATGTGTCTACTGTTAGTGCTGGCAACGCTGGTAGATCCCCATTATAAGGCAATTTTTCATTCCGCACCAAGCGAAAAGGTTTGGACGAGTAGCCTGCTGCTTTCTGAAGTTGAAAAACTGCACCCGACTGGGACAGAAGAAGCGAGAGAGAATGAAAGCACCGCAAGCACCAAAAAAGAGGCATGCTCTGTGTGGGCTGCGTTTTCAAAAGTCAAGATGGCTTCAGAGCAAAAGACTGCAGTCAGTTGGCATGTCCCAGCACAAGAAACAGGTGAATGAGTATCTACAAACCGCACTGCTTGGCCGGTAAGAGGATCCCCTCCTGTGGTGGTCAACCTTGGGCTCTCAGCTCTACCCTGCGGTGGCTATAGTCGCGCAGAGGGACCTGCCAATTCCAGCTACCCAGGCATCCAGCCAAAGGGTATTTTCAACTGCAGGCAACATTGTGATGACCAGGAGGAGGCAACTGCTTCCAGAGCACGTCGAACAACTTATATTCCTTCATGACAACTGACTGAACTCTGTGTCCCATTTCATTTAGTCTTTCATATTTGTGTTGTAATAAATAATTCATACTAGAAACTATTATGGTCTCATTTTCTCCAATTAAGTTAGTCTACTTAATAATTGCGCGTATCTAATAATGCTCTTGCATATCACTTTTTGGCCAAGTATTTTTTAACAGCTATTCGAAATTCGATTCGAAAATATTCAGCCATAATCACTATTCGCTTCGAACTCAAAATCCACCATTCGCACAACTCTAGAAAATTGTCAGTCCGTCTCGTAAGACGAATCGCTGTAAAGAAAATGATGTATAAAACAAAATAAATTCGAAAGGAAAAAAACGTTGGCGGTGGTGAGTTTCAAACCTAGGACCCCACGCTCAGAGGCCGAATGTCTTACCCACTGAGCTAAACACCCACACTTGTAGAAGGCGAATATATCTGAACCATATGAATGTGTTGTGCCTGTGGTACAAAAAAAATGTTGGAGAACAGTTTCTAGGAAGGCTTTGTTGGAAGATTTAGTGATGGTGGAATAAAAGCCATCTCTAGCACCACATGTAGAGCCATCTTGGAGCATTGTGGATATCGGGAAAATTCCGATCTTGCGAAAATTTAATGCCAAACATGCCACATTCTCGATGCGTTTCGGTGGACACGGGACGTTTCGGTGGACGCTTTCCATTGGGACATTCCTTCACCGAACGAAATGCCACCGATCTCTGAGGGTTCATCTGCTTGACGTTCAGCACAAACAGATAAGCAGTCAATGAGTTCATTAGGAGTGATGAGGGGTTATAGCGTTTTTCATCACGGTTGACAGTGGCTCGACGTGGACGGATAAGGTGCTAAAGAGCGATAAAGGCTTAAGTTGGTCGGAGCAATTGTGATAAGGTTAATAAGCATCAATAAGTGTTGATAAGGGTCGGATCAAGTCTTATAAGGTTGACAAGGACCGATAATAGTTGATTAAGGGTCGGATCATGTCCAATAAGGTTGATACGGACAAATAAGAGTTCATAAGAATTGGGCTGATTGCGATTAGGTTGATACCAACCGATAAGGGTTGATAAGGCTAGGATCGAGTCCGATAAGTTGATAACGATTGATATGGGTTGGTAAGGGTCGGTTTTAGTCCAATAAGGTCGATAGCGACCGATAAGGATTGGTACGGGTTTACACTGGTCGGACCAAGTTTCATAACATGATAATGACACCAAGCTGCGTGGAGATGAGCAAGCGGCACAATGCTTACACATACTTAGACAACTCCCAGAGGAGTTTCTGCATGAATTCTTTAAATAGTTCTTGAAAAATTGGTGCTGTTGCACATTACAAAAAAAGTCACCTCCTTACGCAGTGTAATAGGTTTAATTTTGTGCATATACATTCGTAGAACTAGTGGTGTAATATGAGGGATGAGTGTTCTGTGAATCTAGTACAGTGACTTCTTTTTTTTCTTGCTGTATCTTTTCATTAGAGCCGTAGTATATATTTTCTTGTTTTTGGTTATGATTATAGCAGAAAGGTGATACTGATAAGGCATAGCACACAGTGTTTCCATTCATATATTGGCCTTTTTCAGAATGGCAAATTTGTGTAATCAGAATTTAATAGACAAACTGGGCAGATGTACATGGTTCAAGAAATTTAGCCCTAGTATGGGAGATGCACAAGAAAATTCAGGACTGCATTTGTTGTGCATTCAACAGTGGAAAAAAAATTTTTTTTTTTTTTCGTGTTCGAGGTAGCATAAAAACAGGTGCTTCATCATATTTGTTGCAGACTGCAGTCCACATCTACAGTCCACATTATTTTCCTTGTCCCTTTAATCATGCTGCATATATACCCAAGCTGGCAGCAAGCTTTTGGCATACCATTTCTTCATTGTACACTTTGGAAGCTTTAAGAAAGCTACCTCTCTGCTGTGGGGATAATTAACAAGCCATATACAGCCTTCCACTCCAGAAACTTGCATGTGTTTGGCATTGGGTGTGAAGCATACAAATATTTGCTATGCATCCTGACATCTGGATTGCATTGCATATACTGAGGTTGAAGTCCTTGATCTCTGCATTGTTTGATTGGGAAGGTTTGTTTCTGCATTGGCAGTTGGCATACATATACAGTTGAATGTCGTTGATACGATTCTGCATAATACGTTTTTTGGGATAATATGTTTCTTTTTCTTTTCCCAACAATGCAATTTGGTTGGATAATAGGTTGGATGAAATGATTTTCGGATGATACGCTTTA
This sequence comes from Dermacentor silvarum, assembly GCF_013339745.2. Lineage (NCBI taxonomy): Eukaryota > Metazoa > Arthropoda > Arachnida > Ixodida > Ixodidae > Dermacentor > Dermacentor silvarum. Next base: position 77,080,187 of record NC_051157.2, read on the forward strand.
TTTTTCGGTTCCCGTGAAGATTGTATCAACGAGATTCCACTGTACTTCATTTCATACTTAGCAGGCAACTCTGCAGAAGCTACGTAACTAGTGTGACCATGAAAATGTATCACTGAGCAAGTTTTCGTGCGAAGGAGCATGAATATGCCAGTGCCCTTTATGTGACAACCTATCCATCTATATTACAACTATAATGTGGAGTCGGCATTGCATCTGTTCAGGTTTTCTTTTGATATTTATTTCTTTTAATGCATACTGTTCTTTCTTCTGTTCCTGAATGCAGGTAGTGCAAATGTTGCTCTAGCTTCCACAGCATTGCATTGTGTGTATGAAATAGAGGATAGATAGCAAGTTCATTTACAATTGTGAAGCCACTGTTTACAGGCAGGAGAGTGAATAGTTAGGCAGACTTGCTTGTGACCAAGTCCTGAACAGCCAGTTGTTGTGGATTCTAGTACCCATAAATGTCTGATGGGTCACCCTACTATGTTGTTGTTGTGCTTGCATTACGTGCACAGATCAAAACCATTCTGAGTGGCTTCATCATTCGCGGCTACCTGGGCAAGTGGACTCTGACCATCAAGTCGGTATGCCTGGTGCTGGCTGTGGGTGCGGGGCTCAGTCTGGGCAAGGAAGGGCCCCTGGTGCATGTCGCCTGCTGCATCGGCAACATCTTCTCCTACCTGTTCCCCAAGTACGGCAAGAACGAGGCCAAGAAGAGGGAGGCAAGTTAATTGCATCACTCTCGGTCCCTTCCGTTTAATTTCTCGAGAGAAAAAGTTCGGCAGAATCCATCGCGCGATGATGTCGACAGCAATGCGTTTGGCATTGAATCAATGTAGCAATGCAATGTATTGCTACTGTTGAAATGAGTTCTGTATGAGGCGTGTACTGAAGCGTGACTCCTCTTTCGCGCCTCCCTAAGAACACTCAGTGCCCTCTAGTGGCGCCACTGCGAAGCCTGCACGTGACTTTCGAAATGCATGGCGTGCCGGTACGTGCACGTCATGCATTTCGGTACGTGCACGTCAAACACGTCGAGAAGTTCTCACGTGGCCTCCGAGACAGCGTTCACAGGCCGGTGCCTGTGAACGTTGAGGATTGTTCCCTAGCTTTCCGCACACCCAGTGGTACATACACAGTGACCCAAGTTGGCGAGAGATTCATTGAAGAGCAGCACATACCCAGTACATTCATGTCGCAGCTTGCTAAAGTAGGCGCCGTTGGCACGAAAAGCTGCGCATAAACCCAGTGCATTTGTGGCGCAGCCTGCTAAAGCATCGGGTTGCTGTCCTTGAGGAAACCTCGGGACGGGGGTTCGATTCCGCTCTGCATCGGAGAAATGGGTTCGATACATACAACATAAATACCTAGCCCACGGAAAGTGTGTGCAATACCCTAAGAATGCTAACGTATTAACCCTTTGCGGTCCGTTGTCGGGCAGGGCCCTACAACGCAACACGGCCGTAGCGGTCCGCTGTCGGGCGGTCCCGACAAGGGTGTTTGGGGGTTAAATTTCGCGGTTTTTCTCACTGCGATTCGTGCGCATTCTGCGTATACATGATGCGCTATCTCTTGAGGGATAAATAAACTTCGTTTGTTGAAGTTTACTTCTTTTTGCACTAGGGTGCAGCACAATGTTCAGCATGGCTTCTGGATACCAGAGTGTTCTCACTTGCGCGCGCAACCGCACGTTCGCGCGATTCGCTGAGAAGCATGAACACATTTTCACCGCGTGTGTTTTACGGTGGTGCATTTAGTGAAAGCTTGTATGGGTTTTCATTGTCAATAGCTTTATTTTGAGGCGCACACAGCTGCAGAATCATGGTGAGAAAGAACAGCGACACCTGCAGTACCGCCCGCCGCAACCTCATCCTACAGCTGGTGGGTGACGTGAGGGCTAGAGCCAAAAAGCGAGGTCCGTCTGCGCGGAAGGAGTGCGAGGAAAGGCTAGATGGGAGGAGCCATTTCATCTACAAGCTCGCAGGCCAAAGCAGCAAGGACTGTGCTGCTTGTAGCGATTGAAAAACAAACGTAGGCAGGAGGGAAACTGTGTTTTTCTGCAAAGCCTGCAGTAACAACCCTGGCCTGCACCCAAGAGAATGCTTCGAGCGGTATCACATGCGGCTGAAATATCGGTAGAGGAGTTGCCTGCAGAATGCAAGAGAAAAAATAATTATCCTGTGAGTTTTTCTTCCACAGTTGGTGGTTTTGTTAGCGGCGCCACAAACTGGCAAAATAGTTTTGGACCGGAACAGCGGGAAAGTGGGTAAAAGTTTCGGACCGCAAAGGGTTAAAACAGCCTGCCATGGAATGTTGCTAATGGAAAAGATGCCATGTGACTGCTTGTCGTGTTACCCACTGGGATCAGCCATATAGAGCCAACTATAAATCTAAGTAAATGTTGGAGAAATTAACAAGAATGAATGAGATAAACAAGAGGTAACTTATGGGCTTGATGCTCTGTTATTTGCAACCATATGAATCCAAGAGAGAGTACCTCAGAGAGCCTCCGCTTATTGTACAGCACCAAATAATGAAGTCGTACGTATGTACTACCCCTGTGGCAGAATGTAACGCTTAACTTCTCGAAAATTCAATGTGTGACATTGCATAACCAGATGTTAAATGCACTTAGCTCCAAAACTTGACATCAGTGGTTGACCAGTGTTGCACCAGTATAAAAAGGCAGCAAAGGGAAACTGCTGTTATTGATCTGCACTGAAATGTTTGTACTTTTTCTTAATAATTTGTTTGATTAGTACAGCATGTGTGGTTTGGGACCAACATGTAGCTATTCTCTTTCATTTACAATTTTATGTTTTAAACTACTGTTTTGTTTGAAGAATGGAAGCAAGCAAAAGGAGCACGGATCCTGACGCTGTCTTAGCAGACCAGGCAGTGTTTAACACTGAACCTTTAAAGCACTTTGAAGTAGTTCATAAACATTTAGGTTTTTAAGCGGATGCATAACCTTGACATTTTCGAAGTCAAGCGTATGCTGCCTCTTTTCCATGTGTAGCTAGGATATGCCCATAATATTATAAAAATGGGTATTCTGTCACTCTCAAGCTAGATTTTGGCATGCTTGTCCATTGAATTCTTGATGTGTTTTGCATTGTGGCTTACCTGATTACATTTTCTCTCTGCGTCCAGATCCTTTCAGCTGCTGCAGCTGCAGGTGTATCTGTTGCCTTTGGGGCTCCCATCGGTGGTGTTCTGTTCAGCTTGGAAGAGGTTAGTACTAAGCACGTGTACAGCGTTTTATTTCACTCGAGTGCATAAGTCAGGAAAATAAGCAAATACTCACCCATATTCACTCGCCAATATTTTTCCATGCTGTGTGCTCACACACACTCATGTGCACTCACACCCGTCGGCACTCACATTCTTACTCATGCCCAGTCGTACTCGCTCGCATTCATAGTCACTTCCATTCACACTTACTGGCTCCTACTCACACTCGTACTCATGTCTTCTCCCACTCACACTCGACGACAGTCACGTTCATGCTCACGTCCACTCAAAATCACCGTCACTGACTTTCGTTTATACTCACATTAACAGCACTCATACTGCTCATAGTCATGTCTACTCAAACTCAGTGACACTCACTCTCATTCATACTCGCACGCTATCTCACGCCTGTGAAATGAGTGTGGAACGAGTACTAGTCAGTGTCCCCGTGAGTGAGTACGCCTACTCATGCTGTGGAGAAACTGTTGTATTGTGGTTATGTTCATATTTTGTCGCTAGCACACAGGCTGAACTTTGTGCAGATGGGGCAAACTCTTGGCTCCATTGGCTTTGGCTTTGTGTAGCCATAGCATTTCATTCGAAGAGTGCTAGAGGGTAGTGATACATTAGTTCTTGCGTGCGACTGCAGTACAGTGGCTGAGCCAGTGTGAGAATGGACAGCACAGGGATTTCTATAAACTTTCGTTCTTCTGGCTTCAACCTGCCTTCTTGCGGCTAATTTGTCATGGAAAGTACTTTTATTTTGTCTATATATATATTTTGTCTATATTTTGTTTATAAGTATTTTGTCTGTAGTTTCTACCGTGTGACTGTTTTTAATACACTAGAAACAAAAATGTTTGACATATCAAAAATAATTGCCCATTCTGAGTGTTACTGGCCAAATGTCACCCAGATTTAGTGACAGTCATAACTCGAAAGTGTCTAGATTTATTCATGTGCTGGAAACATTGCAAGGCGAACGCTTGACAGAACTGAGTCACATAGCGCAATAACAAAACCACATTGTACCTTCTCAAAGAATGCATGCCGAATTCATTTACTGCCCGTGTATCCCTTGTAATTTTGATATGAAAGAGTAGTATTGCAGCCCCAGCATATTTAGGGCAAAATTGAGGACTAAAAGCGTTCCACAACTGTCTTCAACATCTCTCTGCTAAGTGCTGCTGTGCATTCACCCTTGTGTTCCTACAGCATGGTAAGAGATCGGTAATTGTAAAGCCGTGTTTCTCAATGCTGCGCAGGTGAGCTACTACTTCCCGCTGAAGACGCTGTGGCGTTCCTTCTTCTGTGCCCTGGTGGCGGCCTCTGTGCTGCGTTCCATCAACCCTTTTGGCAACGACCATCTGGTGATGTTCTACGTAGAGTATGACCTTCCGTGGCTCTTCTTCGAGCTGCTGCCCTTCGTTCTGCTTGGGATCCTCGGGGTCAGTCACCACTACTGCAGTGTTGCTGTATTTTGTGTCACTTTCTTTGGTTGTTGCTGTTGTGAATGACTGCCAAGTGCCTGGCATTTCTTCCAAAATGTTAATCAAGGATTACCATATTTGCACGATTCTAGCGCACCCCCGATTGTAACGCGCAGTTATATACTAGCCCAAATATAAAAAAAAATAACTTGATGCCGATTCTACCGCACACATCAAGTAACGAAACCTGAGTCGATGCGTACTGTGTTGAAACAACTTTATGGAACATACAGAGGCACACAGATGCACACACAGCTAAATCTTAGTGGCTTGTCCCTATCGGAGTCCGACGACACCTCCTTTTCGCTGTCTACCGACCGCAGAAAGTCATCTTCAGTTCCATCTAATGCTCTAGAAATGCCACACTTACAGCAAACTGGAAAATGGCAACTGCAAGCCAAGGCATAAAAAAAACGTTCGTTCGATGGCAGTGTGGCTAGCTACCTTGCATTGAACTTTTTTCATTAGTAGGAATCTGTTTCGTTTTTGATTTTGAGTAGAATTAGTTACGATTGTAACGTGCATGTAAATTTGAATGCACTTTTTATGAAAAAAGATGCGCGTTAGAATTGTTCAAATATGGTACATTCTTGGCTCTTGAATCATAGTCATAAAAATATAAAAGAAAGGCTCATAAGAAATACAGTGGAACCTCGATTATATGTCCCCCGGTCATGCGATGACCCGCTTTTATGATTAATTAGTTTGGTCCCTGCAAAACCCCCATAGAAAGAATGTATTAAGAACCTCAATTATACGACACAATTTTACGCCGACCCGCCTCGTACGACACCTCTCTGGTACCTTACGAGAAAAAAAAAAAGTTCTAAGCAGATGCAGGTGCATGTAAGCACACTGCAGGTGGCTGATAACGAGTGTGCAATACCTTATTTACTCTAATGTTACACGACTGCAATTGTAATGCGAGCGGCTACGTTCCAGTCACGCGAAATAAAGAAAATAAAATCATTAATGTAACACAAGATGAAAAAATAAAACTGCTAATGTAATGTGAAATGAACGAAAAAAGAAATGGTACATTTATTCAAGGAATAGCAATTCGGAAACGTTTTCTTCACTCATGATGGTCGTCTGAAGAGGAGACAGAGCATTCCTTGGGTAGTCTTCTCGGGCGATCACTTTAGTAAAAATAGTTTTACTTTCACGAAATTTCGCGTGACTCTGCACTCAAAGCGTCCCCGAAAAGTGTTTCTGGTGCTGTCCTAAGCTCGCTATCAGCGCCAAGAGAGCTGTTGGCAGCATACTTTGAGGACAAGCCAAGTCTCGCGAAAGCGAAACTATCTCCAAAAGGGGTCGCCTGAGAATTGACATCTTCCATGCCACCGAGCTTGTTTGAGATTTAAGTACTTCTTAAAAGACCGCACAATCATTTCATTTGGGGTCAGTACTAGGCCACTTCAAGTTGCACAGAGCCTTCCCGACTGGCCTCGCATTTAATGTGGGCCTACCACTGGTCCTGCCATTTGGCAAATCGTCGACTTCTTAACGTTGAGACACCGAGCCGCGACGGACTTTCCCAGCTTCTCGGCCGTCAAAATTGCTCGTCTCTCAAAGCGACATTCATACCGAAATCACTGCGTCGCCATAATGTCGCGAATGAACAGAGTCGAACAGCAAAAGACCATAGGGTATTGTAGCATCTTAACCAGTCACAAGCACAGCGAAAACAGCGTCGATTCCAACCAAACACAAGTTCTAACTTCAGTCGACTTGTCTATGGATTGGATTGAAACGTAAAGTTACAGGTTGCCAACGTAACGCTAAAAATCGCAGGATTTAGAATTTTTGTTTTAAAATGGTCAATTTTGCGTTTAGGTTCGAGTTCAAACAAGAAAAATCATGAAAAAAAAAATTGCATTACAATCGAATAAATGCGTCAATTTTTTAATAATTTAATCTACCTTCCTTGGAAGCAGTGCAGGTTGTGCAGCGGGCTTATTCAGGCGGTCTGTACCCTTTCTTTGTGGTCAAGACTGAGCATCACTGCCCATATTCTTAGTTTTTTTATTATACGACGCCCAGATTATACGGCGGTTTTGCCTGGTCCCCTCAAAGTTGTATAATCGGAATTACACTGTACGCAAGCGGTAATTTATAGCCACCGAGTGCGCAGAGAGTACGGGAGTGAGTGGAGTGAAGACCACGTGGTGAAAGTTGATCGTTTTGAGAGTGTCACTAAGAGTTACCACAATCTAACCATTTTCTTGAAAGGCCCGGCAACCATCGATGGCCTACTTATGAAGAGTCGACATGCAGATAGGCCCCAGAGAGGAGAAGGGCAGTGTCAGAGGAGGATGGCTTGCCGAGGCGAGCTTTTTCGTAGGTTTTTTTTTTTCTTTCCTCCATGAGTGCAACCCTAAGCATTGCTATCGCTGTCAATGCTTCGCCCTTTGGGCAAGACTGGCAATTTTTTTACTTGGTTGCAGAGCTTAGTGTCTGCTCTTCTACAGCGTATTACTGCTGCCACTTGAATGGCTGGGTGGCAGCATAGGCAATGAATGCAATAATTTCATATTTGCTGCATGTTTACTGAGGGATTTTACATCTGTGGCGGTTACGAACTCTCAACTTGCTTTGATGTGTCTGGAGTCTTCAGCATTTCACGCAGCACGCTTGATACATATAGCTTTGAAACGGTGCATGTAGTATGCCTTTACTGGAGAAGTAACACTGTTGATGAGAAATGACCATTAAGCATTATTACTGGCAAGAGGCCCACCCCCGTCATTTTGTGTCATTAGGCTCTATGATTGTATTCAAATATTCTTTATGCATTCTCTACTTCAAACACTGTTGAGGCATAAAATGAAACAGTAGAAAAGAACGAGGAAGATTACAGCAGCTAGTCTCTGGATTTTTGCAAGCATTCAACTTTGTGGCTTGGCACTATAGGTTATGAAATTGTTGCCTCTTGCATTGCTAGCTTTAAAGCAGCAAACTGACCGTAGCTGCAAGTGATTACCCTGGTGTGCTTTAGGTGGACTTATGCCTTCTTGCATGTTAATCACCAGTTTTAATGGACATACCTTATGTTGCAGGGTGTGGTGGCCACCATCTTTATCAAGTGCAACATTCGTTGGTGTCGATATAGAAAGGAATCTCGTTTGGGCCAGTATCCCATAGCTGAGGTGAGAGGCATTTCCTGGACACTTGCTTATTATCTCTAATTACTCTCGTTATTCTTCGCTGGCCTAAATTGATTCGCGTTTTTTCTTGCAGGTTATTGCGATTACAGTCATTACGGCTGTTCTCAGTTTTCCCAACGAGTATACACGTATGAATACTAGCGACCTGATAAAGGTAAGGCAACAAAACTTTGTTGATGTAACTGTAGCTTCATATTTAAGTGCAAGCATCCATTGCATGTACCTGTGGTAGAAAGTGCCTGTGAAAATATTTTGCAGCCAAGCTGTTAATACAACTAGAGGCACTCAAAAACGTAAATAAGAGATGTAAATGCAGACACTTAAAGTGCAATTATGTATAGATCCAGATAAAGAACTAGATGTTGCAGTGCGCTGAAAATTAGAGGCAATAAGGGGGATGATACAGGTGATGCAAGGGACAAATTGCATGCATTGATTAGTAAGAAATGACCACTAAGCATCATTAATGGCAAGAGGCGCTCCCTGTCAAATTGTGCCATTAGGTTCTATCATGATCCCTTCATTGAACACTTTACTAACACTCGAAGCCATTTTTTGAGGCATTTCACTACATACAAGATGCATTGTGACAAGCTGATCTATTTAAAAAGTGACAATTTGTCACTTCAGATAAGGCAATGCTGTAGCGATCTTGCTGCTGAGACTACTTTCAGCATTCGAAAAAGTATCCAAGTGACAGTGTCATTACTATCATTGCGAATTCTAGAGATTGCACCAGCATTAAAAATATAACTCGAGTGATACTATTCTTGGTGCTGCATTTGTGTGCCTCAGAATAGTGGTTTAGCCAGGAAGAGCAATGTAAACAGCTTCGCTGAATACTGGGTTGTGATTTATCAAGGTCGCACGGGTCAGTAGAATATTTCTTAAGGTTGTTAGAGTAAAAATCTATATAGTGTGTATACATATGTAGCTCTCTACCTTTGCATTTCATGTGTGTGAGAGTACATGTACTTCGTTTGGTTTGTGGGATAACATTTACTTGAATAATGCCGGCTGCTGACAGAACGCTGCTGCCGGATTGCTTGTTTAGTACCTTATTACAGGGGTGCCATGGAAGTGTGCTTACACGACCCTGTATGCTCTTGTTCTTTTCATAGGTCTTGTTTAGCCAGTGTGGCATTACTGACGTGTCGCCACTTTGCGACTACAAGCGTAACTTTACCAACGTAAACAATCACATTGACATAGCTGAGGCTGGGGATGGCGTTTACAACTCCCTGTGGCAGCTCAGCTTGGCCTTGATTTTCAAGCTGCTCATCACCATCTTTACCTTCGGTATCAAGGTGCGTCTTTTGTTTGCCAACTGCCTTTCACTTCTCCGGATCACTTGAAGGGATGCAACAGTAACTTGTCCTTGTGAAGGCAATTTCAGCTTACAGCTAACATCCTAGATGTGTGGAAGTTTCACATTATTGGTGTATTGGTCACTGGTGGCTCCAGAGGACACTTTACTAACACTCGAAATCATGTTGTGAGGATTTCAGTTAACATACAAGATGCTGTCTAGTTTGCTCTTAATTCATTTGCTGTTTGCTGCATGTATTTTATGTTAGGACTTGAATATCTGACTGTGTCAAGATGTGCACTTTCTTAGCAGAAAACCTCTTACCTAATCGAAAAAAAAACAGGTATAGTATCTGGAATGTTCTGACATTTCCATCTTCATTTTACCGTTTTCGAGCTTCACTGTATCTTGTGTAGGACTCAAAATTTCCGCCAGACATCTGCATAACGTTTCAGCTTGAGTTCAGCACAGTCAGCTTGCACACATGAACCCTACACATTTAAGCGAAAGCAGAGAAAGGCGCTAAGCTTGTAATAAATCTTCTCACTGTTTTTCACTGAAAATTGCTGTAGCCATTGTGATCTTGAGGTAGCTGCTCGGTACCTTGCCCCACCTTTGCTGCATTTCAGGTTCCTGCTGGTATCTTCATTCCGAGCATGGCCTTTGGCGCCATCATGGGCCGCATGATTGGCATCGCTGTGGAGCAGCTTGCTTAGTGAGTTTTTGCTGCTCGCAGTTCTTGCACCTTTGCACAGACCAGTCACAGTTCAGTTTTGTGTTTATTAAGAGAGGGATCCTAAAGCACCACTTCATGCAGACAACCAAAAGAAGAAAAAATGGCAGAAGCTTAGATTGTGTTGTTGGAGCCCTCAAATAAACTCTTTCAGATTAGGAGATGCAAGTAGCTTGCATATGCCAAGTCATATGAGTCTCATAATCTAAAACTTCTTAATTGCACCTTTTTCTGGCAACATATTGTGGATGTGTTGAGTACCACTGCTTGTTAGTACAGTTACTTAAGCTAGAATTCGTGCATGCTTTAAGCTAGAAAAGCATGAGGTAATTGTTTTTGATGATAGTAAAATTGCATGATTATGGAGCTTTGTTCTTTTGGTAAAGTGTGCCTGAGTCATCGTCTTATAAGAACCTGAGTGTACAATCACAATTGTGTTTCAAGCTGAATCACATATCAAGTCCATGCAAAAACAAAGGACATCAACTATATGCTTTCTTCTGTGTTTTTGTGACTGCAGCCAGTACCCGACCCTGTGGGTGTTCCAGGGTGCTTGCAACACGGGTGAGAACTGTGTGACACCTGGCCTCTATGCCATGGTAGGAGCAGCGGCTTGCCTGGGCGGGGTGACACGGATGACCGTGTCTTTAGTGGTCATCATGTTTGAGCTGACCGGCTCGGTACGCTACATCGAGCCCCTCATGGCAGCAGTCATGGCCAGCAAGTGGGTTGGCGATGCTCTGGGCAAGGAGGGCATGTATCCTTCCCGTGGGGTGAAGCTGGTGGTTTGCTTCCTGCTTTTAATGCATTTGTTTGTGTATAAGGCGTGTGTGAGTGTTGTGTGGGTGTGTATGCGTACGCAATAGAGGGAGCACCACTTTGAAAAGAGCACCTTTCCTCATACAGTAAAACCTCGTTAATTCGGATTTCACGAAACTGAAAGAAATGTCCGAATTAACCGAATGTCAAATTATCGAGGGTATCAAGAAAACAATAAACGAATGCTTACTACGTCAACATGCTTTTATTCACTAAATGAATCACCGAGTCCTGTTTCAATTTTGCGCAAAAGCAGCACAGAAGATGTAATTCTTGTTATATTGCGACTGATTAGCGCTCACTGCAGGCGAAGGACTTGAGACTTTGTTCACAGTGCGGCCGCAGCGCTCGTCTTCATCTGAGACACGCTTTTCACTAGCGTGCGCACATCCAGATCATTTTCTCACCAGTGTTGCCAGGTCGCCGCCCATCGCGATGTAGACTGTGCTCTGCATCCTTCGACAATTTTGCACTGAGTAAAAACAAAACGACTGTTTGCCGCAACCGCTGCGGACGAAACTGTGGCCACTATCGACACAATCGTGGATGGCTACTATGCAGTCAAAGGCATGCGGCCGATGCGCGCGCCAAGTCAAAGCAAAACTACTGCCGCAACCGCTGCAGATGAAACCGCAGCCGCTGTTGACACGGTCATCAACGGCGACTACACAGTCACGAAGGCATGCGGTCAACATGGTGCTATGTGCGGCGGTAAACGCAAGAATAAAGGCTTTAAATGTACAAATAGGCACGAAGCATGTAAACGCAAGAATAAAGGCTTTAAATGCACAAATAGGCACGAAACGTGCTGGCATTGCTGTCATTTGCGTACGATGACTATGGTGATGTGGATCGGCCGCTTCGTTTCTGTGGACGCTAACGCCGTTTTTGTGTCGCACATTTGTGGCTCTCTGCGCTCGCCGAACTCCGAGAGTTGTTCGAATCAACCTATGTGCAGCCAAATACGTCTGAATTAACGAGAGTTTCCTTGCATTAAATATTGCATATGCCAGTAGGGACCAAAGGTCGAGTTTGAATTAACGAGGGTCAAATTAACGAGGTTTTACTGCATTTGGAACTGGGCTCTAAATACAATGTCAGACATTCTTTTTCCACTTTGTTATGTGTCAAGTTTACCGTCAGACGGCAGAGCTATGCAGGAAAGCCAGCCTCGCTATTACATAAGGAGAATAGTCACATGCATACGTGGGAGTGGGCCTGCATTTGCAAAAAAGCGAGAGCAACATAAAGATTGATGGGCACGACAACGTAGCGCAGTCTAGGGGCCCAGTTTACTACAGGTGTGTGCGTTGCACATCTGGCCGCTCACAGCAGGGCATGATTGTCTTGCAGACAGAACTACAGTAGAACTTCGTTGATACCATCCCGTTTTGTACAATTTTCCTGCACCAGTGGTAGCGATCAAGAACATAAAAGCGACCAAATGCAGCTACACTTCTTTTTTACCGGTTAATACGTTCGTGGAAAACATCTTTTGGCACTAACGTTTAGTACATCCCCAAACTGTGATCGTATGATGTGTTTTCTGGCAGCTACATCCCATGTGAACAAGGCGTGAGGCACGTATGATCGAGAGCAGTAGGTGCCCACCATGGCAGCTTTCCCACAGTACTCCCCCGCCCGAGCATGTGAAAATGCTGGCACACACTGTTTCCTCTTCCGGTACCAGAAAATATCCTCACTGGTTTTTGCCTCGCATGTCGCATTCGCAGCTATTGCTGCCAACCCTATTGCAATAAGCATCTTCACCTATTTCACAGCGCATATGGCGTTGGAGGCTTACTGCACACTTGATGGTAACCCAAATGCACCGCTTGTTCCCTGCTGGAGGTGTGAAGTAAGTGTCATGTTTCGCTCTGACAACATCGTCAGGTTATTCTGCGTCGCCCACCAGCACACATGGTATACTGGTTCACTCATTATCCTGAGCTAAAGGCTTCTATGCTGAGCTCTTGACCATTGTTTGTGTTATGATATGTTTATGTTCTGGAACCTTTCGATCACTTACTCGTGGTTAAAAGAAAGCTGCTGCAGCATGCGAGCAGTGGTCTGCTGTGTCTTTCTAAAAATTTTGTGCACTTTCTTTTAAACACGGAAAAAGAAAAGCTGCATAAGCGGTAACATGTTACAAACAACTGAACTGATCTATTCTTTCAAACCGTGCATTGAAATTGTGGCCATGAAGTTAATGATTAAACAGTTCAATAATCAGCACTAATTAATAAAAACACCTTCAATACTGGAGGCTTCTCTAGGAGGGTGCTGACAACATACAGATGGTTTCACCACACAGAAGGCTTCGCTTTTTTAGTGCTTGCTCTGTGTTGGCTGGGACGCCGTGTGTATTTGTTGTAACCTGGGGGTTTTCGTATTCATAATGACATTTAATATACTTTGATTGCCATTGGGCACTCTTGCTTAGAAAAGAATTTTTGTTGCCTGCAAAAGTCTCTGCACAGATGTTTATCTCCTTAATTGTACGGGGTTTAGCTATGATGCTCACATTCACTTGAATGGCTACCCATTCCTGGACAACAAAGAGGAATTCGCCCACACCACTCTTGCGGCTGACGTAATGCAACCACGGTGAGTTTTGAAATGTGTAACACACTGCCAATTGCTTGCAAAGTCTGCACTCATCAATGCCTCGTTCTGTAGTTTAAAATGCAGCAGATAGGTGCTGCCTCGAGTATATACAGGGAAAATCTCCACTCCAAAGTCTATGAGGTATGTCCAAGTGAATATATTATAGAAAATAACTGCGCTCCTGGGACATTACTTAGACATGCAAAATGCATTACAAGATAGGCAAGTCAGAAGCTTTAACTCGCTTATTCAAGTGCATGTAAGAGGCAGAAATGCTGTCATTAAGCAATTACTAGCCTTTTCAATGGAGCTGTTTGCATATTAAAGAAAAACACAATTTATAATCACCACTGGAGTAAGTGCCTAAACAACCCTTAATATTCTTCTTTCTTTTTTTTTTCAAAAATTGATAAAAATGAAAAAATTTGAACTTTTCCAAATTCTACCAGCAGTGCACCTAAAGTGGACAAAATCAAGTTGTCAGTCTAAAATTAGATGAAATTTTGGCTTCGACACACAACTTCCACAAATTCGTTGTGCTTAAGTACAGGTATATTCTACTCCTGTGTAATCTACAAAATATCAACATTTTCCACTTTCAATTATGTAACAGAAGCACTTGAGTGCATTGGGATGTCCCTTTGGCTCCAGAAATTAATGTTGTAAGCTTGATGGGGATCCATTTTCTTTTTTCAAATGTTCACAGATTTTTATTGTAAAGCTTTGAGCTCTGCTCACAACAGTCATCGGAATTTGATATTTTCTTTTATCACTTAAAGGAGCTGGAGAGCATTTCTGCGTTTCACATGTATTTAGAACAGGGAGGCCGAGACGAACAGCTTCCTCGCAAGGAATGCTGTAGTGGTAACAGGCGAGTTCTTTTGGGAAAATGTTATCAATTCAGCCAGAAATTTACAGGGCATGATGGAGACTAATTAGCAAAGTAATTTACACAAGTTCTAAGATTTTAGTTGTCCTTTTTTGGGGGGGTGGATTTTGAAGACCATGTCCAGCTCCATGGTCTATGAAAAGTGCATGAAATTAAATGCTTCTCTAGATACTGCTCTCCTCAGTCTCCAGTTTGAGTTTGATGGGGGATTAGATTGAGAAATAAGGAAGTTTGTGTGTGTAGGATAGACTCTGCCAATACAAGATAAGGGTATCTGTTGGTCACCAGAGGAGGCCCATTGTACAGTAGACTGATGATGATAATGGCATCTGTGTATAACAACAGGGAACGATAACATACGGGATTTTAGTGATAATTATCTGAAAGCCACTGTTTGTTTATGAATTCTCATTAAATGCATCAGCCTTGCACACTTGTGTTTACTTGTGAAAATATTTTGTATTGTCTGCGTATGCCTTTTCATATTTAAGATGCTTCACTCTAGCTAGCTCATCTAGGTAATGAACGACATCAGGAAATGTAACTGTTGCATTGTGAAACAACGAAAACATAATGTTTGACTTTATTACTGCAGGCGTGGGGAAGCACCACTTTGCTGTGTGACGCAGGATAGTATGACAGTCGAAGAATTAGGTAAGCCTTAGCATGAGATGGTTGCTATCAGTTGCAGCAGTATGGTTAGTGTTCTCTGTCCCTGTCATCATTTTCTTGTGCATTACATGTTGCTTTCACAGAGTGCCTCCTGAAGACAACTGATCATAATGGCTTCCCTGTGATAGTTTCCACGGAATCTCAGTATCTTGTCGGTTTCGTGCTGCGTAAGGACCTCAGCTTGGCTTTGGGTGAGTATTCACTTCACATTTGGTCACTGGGGAGTGGCTGGAAAGGTGAAAGCACCGCAGCAGCTTTGAGGCTTTTTCTCCTTTAATCTCAAAGTTCTGCGACATACTGCTTTTTTGTCCCTTATATAGAGTTATACATGGGGTCTACTCTAAAACACATTGTATTCATAACCACGTACCATGTTTCCAACAGCTTACTTTACATTCCATTTTCAATTGAGTTCAATGTATTTATTTGAAGTGACCATTATTTTGCTCGTGAAGCAGCAAAACAAGAATGCAAATTAGAGGCGGCAAAAAATAATAATAAACTGAAGCAGTACATTCTAAATGTTGTTTATGGCCTAGTAGTATTGTAAAAATTGCCAGGCCAGCAGGATGACATCCAGCATAGGTGTCATCATCATCATCAGCCTATATTTTTATGTCCACTGCAGGACGAAGGCCTCTCCCTGCGATCTCCAATTACCCCTGTATTGCGCTAACGTATTCCAACTTGCGCCTGCAAATTTCCTAACTTCATCACCTCTAACTTCATCACCCCATCTGGTTTTCTGCCGACCTCGAAGGGTGGTGGCATGGAGCAGAGGTAGAGTACCCGGCTTCAAATCTGAAGGTCGTAAGTTCGAATCCTACTCCAGTCCACCGCATTTTCAGGCTTGGAGTGGTGCCTGACACCGGCAAGAAAAATATATTGCCGAGAGCTAGTGGTGCTATACTAGTTCAGGTGCAACCAGACTAGGAAGGCCCACTAAGCTTCGTCAAAGTCACTCCCTCACCAGAACAGGAATTGGCCTCCCTGGTGCAGTATTTGACCACTACCTCCCTCATGACATGAGCATAGGTGTATTTCGGTGCCTTTGCCAGCGCTGGGCTCGTTTCGAAGCATAAAGGCCTTATAAGCCTGTACAGGCATCTACACACAAAATTAATATCAGTGACGCAAAGTACAGCACTTCTGCACATCTTTGTGTTGTCCATATTTAAGCATTTTGGTCCGGGAATTTTGAAGATAAATAATAGAAAAAGCATCACGAACAAATTGCATGTCAACAGTTGCTGGCAACTGAGCCTGGTGTGTTACAGTAACGTACTCATTAGAGAGCGTGACGTTTCTCCACTGGAGTTGTGTTGAATTTGGCTCTACATTATACCGTAAAAACCCGCGTATAATACGAACCCGAATATAATACAAGGTGAAATTTCTGGGACGAGAAATGGAAAAAAAAGTTTTACCCGCGTATAATACGAGTGAGAGAAACTCGGGGAAAAGGAAAACATTTATTTATATCGGACTCAGCACTTCATTCACTGTCGTCCTCAGCTGCGCTTTCGTCGGACAATTCCTTGTCCGATAAATCTTCCCGAGGTACTCGTCCTTTGTGCCATCGAGCGCGTTCGAGATCCCGCACTTCTTGAAAACACGATGCACAAGGTCTTCTGGGATGCTCGCCCATGCGTCCACGATTCACTTGTACAGCGTGGCTGGCGATGCCCGCTTCAGCCGCCCGGTCGGCGTCACTGCAGGTTCACCTGACCGCATCTATTCTGCTTAACACCGCTTCACCGCATCCTTGAAAGGCTTGTTGACGCAAACATCTAGAGGCTTGCAGCTGAGACGTCATCCCACCTGGGATAATGACGAGTTCAGTTCCAGAATCACGCAACAGCTTCTTCACTGAGTTGGCCAAATGGCCACGAAACGCGTCCAGCACGCGGATGGACGGGAATGACAACAGTGCACCGGGCCGCCTACACCACACGGACTTTATCCAATCGAGCACAAGACTCTCGTTCATCCACCCTTTCTCATGGCATCTCACGATGACATTTTTCGGCAGCTCACCTTTCGGCATTGTCTTGCGCTTGAACACGACATAGGGCGGGAGCTTGCGGCCTGTCTGACGTGCACGACAACATGACGGTAACACGTGTCTTCTCGTTCCCAGTGGACCGGACATAAACTTGTTTCGAGCCCTTCTCGTGCACGGTGAGGGGCGATGGCACGTCCAGATAAACTGGTGTTTGGTCAGCATTGCCGATTTGCCCTAGCTGAAAGTTCTTCGATTTGCGCATCGAAATAACGTGGCGCTGGAAAGCCACCAGTAGCTCTTCAAACGATGCCGGCAGCTTTTGCGAAATCGAAGTTCTCCGGCGCAATGAAAATCCCGCATGGGGGACATATAGCGATAAATGCAATGTTTGCTCGCTTTGAAGTCGGAGCTCATTAGGCCTTTCTCTCTCGCAAGCTCCCTAGCTTTTGCCTGCATAAGCTGCATGCTCGCAGCAAGATGCGCGGCTCGCTGTTCTCGTACGAATTCCGTCAGGGCGAGTTCAATTTCCAGGAATGTCCCATTCTTTGGGCCATCGAAAGCTTCTTTGCATTCCGCTGCACGCGAAAAGTGCTTCCTTCTGTCGTCGCCATCCTCGGATGCTTCCCTCAGTGACGCCAAACTACCTCCTGGCCGCACTGTTGCCGATGTCCTCTGTCGCTAAAATTGCGTTTCGCTTGAAAGCAGCCGAGTACTGCTTTCGTGGCCCTGACATCGTGTTCCTTCACTAAAAACGATGCACTTCGCGAAGTGCGGTTAACATGTGAACTGCCGAAGTCCGCACTCAACAAAGAAAGAAACGATGCCGTAGCCACGCTGCAATAGCGAAGTCAAGCCGTAGGCAGGCAGCAATAACAAAGCCAGCCGTAGCCACGCAGCAATCACGAAGCCAAGCCGTAGCCACAGAGCAAAAATGAAACCAAAACTTCGAGCCCAACTTTCTGACTGAAATTTTCGTCCGGATCCGCATATAGTACGAGGTGGAAATTTGGGACGCTAATAACAGGAAAAAAACCTCGTATTATACGCGGGTCTTTACGGTAATTCTTTTGCGGCAAACCTGTCTTTAGGAACATAGATATCGCTCTTAGACATACCAGTCATATCAAACAGAGCAACCAAATATATGCAAGCAAACCATCTATGCCAGTGCACAAGAAAGATGTTGCTTCATGCCTTTAAAAGAGAACGGCACTGTATTGGTGGGGTGCCGTGGATTCAGACTGCAAATCTGGATTCTAGGCAGTGTACTTCAAGGCTAATGGAAATTCAGCTTTTGCACATAACTTGCACCGTTAGAATTACATAGCACGCAGGTTCTTTGGGGCTCTGGAAAAAGAAAGGTTGATTAAAAAGGAAGGTTGATTACCAGAATTGTTAACATGTAAAACGTTAATGTCCACAGTACAACCCTCGCATGTCTGCACAGTGATTCAAGGTGTGTGTATGTATTGTTTTTGTTTCTTTGCATTAGTTTGTGTTCTCTTTGTGCTTGAAATGGGAAGGGTCAACCAACTTGCTCTCATCATGCTTTTGCTCCTATACTAGATAGACTACCAAGAACATAGATCTCTTAGCTTTGACAGTCACCATTGTTTGCATGAGATGAAGCATCATCCCGCATGTTTTCATGTCGTGCAGCCAATGCTCGCAAGTGCCAAGAAGGAGTTGTGGGCAGCTCGCGTGCCCTCTTCACGAGCCAGGTACCAACGCCATGGAATGGCCCACCACCAGTTAAACTGCGTCGCATCTTGGACCTGGCAAGTGTTTATTTTATACCTCTCTATGGTGCCATTAAATGTGGACATCCACTGTTGTGGTTCCACCGTAATGTGCCATTCGTCTAGGCATGCTGGTTTAGCTGGTCATTCTGTGCAGTGCTCCCAACTTACATTAGTGAACCGTGACTACCTGCATGTTTTGTTTTAAGCTATCTGAATGTTAAAATAAGACTCCTTTCATAAAGCAAGTTTTCAGCAAGTTTGTGCAAACTTGAAACTGAAAGTATCCACTGTAGAAGCTATCTATGTCTTACAAGAATGCATTGATGTCTTAAAGGGCCTGTAAACCATCTAGAGGTCAAAATTTAGTTGTGGTGTTGCAGTTGTGCACGAGTCTACAACGAACATGTAGCCACGAGAGGTTTTCGAAATGGTGCCGTAATAGCAGAGTTACCCGCGTTTGACGGTCGAAACACGGCCCTCGCTCGTTTCGCTCTTTCCTTCGCTACGCTCCGTTCGTCGGCTTGTCTCTCCTCCTCGCCAAGTGCTCCTCCGACTGTCACGTGACATACATCATCACTAACGCGCTTTTCAAACGACTGTCCATTCCAGATTAAGGCATGTCCATGCTAGCGGCAAACATACCGACGGCTAACCAGCCTCCAGTGCCGTAGAACGTCTGCCGCGTGAGAGGTGTCCAAAGTAGACGGCTCTTCGGCCGGCGCACCGCCCACCGCACGATCGGTGGGCCAATCGACGACCGCGAAGCTGCGTACCTCTGCCACCGGCGATGCAAACATCGGCTGCAGCTTCTGTTCCTAGCAAAATAATTTCTGCTAGATAAAGTGATGCCTGAATTGTACATTTTATGAAAAACGATAACCACTATCAAACTTTAAACACGAATGAGGGCTCCAATACTTGTCGAGCTCAGCTGCAGTGCACGGCTAGTGACGGCAGATGACTGGCTCGGCTGTGCTCGCATCGCAGCTGATGGCGCTGCTAATATAAGCGTATTTTCTCCTTGGGTACAATTATTGCGAAGAGCGACAACAACGGTAAGAAAATATTGCGGCTTGTGAGCGGCGGTAATTCATTCCGAAGCGCCATCCGCTTTAGCATTGAAGTGAACCGGAGAAGGCCTAGCGACGATATCAGCGCCGACAAGCGATCAGCGGCGGTGAGGCTGCCGCACAAATGGGTCCCGGTCTCATCCTCTCTACGGCAAGGAAATCTCGCCGTTCGCGAACAAAACCGCCGTTGAATGACGGCCTGTGAATAGCAAACGGCGTGCAGCGAGTTACCGTGCCGGTAACGTGGACGGGCCTTAGCCGCTACTTCACGCTTCGTGCCAGCCCGTGCTCACGCGAAGCGTGCCGCTATGGACCCTGTGTTGCGCGCACGTCTAGAATGCCAACATTGTCGCACTTTGTTCACGCAGCTAATCAGACTGCTAAGCACGACTGTGTTGGAACGTGAGCGATTTGGCACTTGCGTTGCAGGCTGTAATTACCGATTCGCAAGTGCGCACAAGCGAGCAACACGGTGAGGAAGAGCAGGGAGTGCACATACCTGCTAGCAGACTAACCGGAAGTCATAGGTTCTTGTTCGACCAATCGATATCGTTGCCCCTGGTGACATGGCGACGACCGCTGAGGATACCGGAAAGGCCCGGAGAGAGGAGCACGGCATTGTTTTTTTATTTGGTGGCGCGCCCGCCGCGCGTAGCACTGCAGCGTTTGGCATCGTTGGTCATGACGGCATTCTGAACTCGATGCACGTGTTTACTCGAAATGTTCAAACAATATCGGAGTTGGTTTAGGGGCCTTTAATGCCCCTGTGGGACAGGAAATGAAGCCCTTTGTAGGGCTGATGTGAACTATACTCTGTATTGAATTGGCATTATAGCAACAGCCCTACTTTTACCGTGGTTCAGTGAACTAGAATGTATGGGCAGTGCACAAACTGATGTGTACCTCACCTTATCGCACGAGTCACGCGAAGTGCTGCTCGTAGCGGTGGCATTGTCGTCGCTAGCTTTTGAAGGCATCTAGCAAACCGTAGCTCCACCCATGGCCACTTTGGTCAGACGCCAGACACGCATTCGAGACCGGCCGTGGTCCAGTGCCCAATGTGCTTTACTACAATGTACCTTGAATAGCTAGCAATTGTGGTGTCGCTGCTACTGGCAAAACGATACACTTCAGGTGGAGAGGCGCAGTCACGCTATTCAAAAAAGGTTCTAGTACACTCTAACAGGAGTGCCCTCCTATAGATTCTCTTAAATTCCAAAAAACTGTACTGTAGCATCTATTCGCATTATGGCAGTACTATAGCCAATTAAGGCTGCAAATTGGAATGAGAATCTAGGTATCCTGGCATGTAGGTTTGATGTTCTAAAGCTAAAAGACAATGGAGAGGATGTGAGGTCTTTTGACTCATGCGGCACGTATGTATTGGTTGCTGTGCTGTTGGGCACCTCCAAAAATTCCCTGCATTTACAGCTGATACGACTGTGCAAAGTAACAGGTACACTTGGCTCATAGATATCCAAAGAATCTTGCTGGTGATTTGGCATGGTAGATGTGCTGGCAAGCTACCTGCTACAGTGGTTATTTGTTTGATTTTGACATCTGAAATGTCAAGCCTGAATTTAAGTATCGACTCATATTAATAAAAGGTGACTTGCATGCTTGTTTTCTCCCCGTAGGCTCCCATCACAGTGACGGACCAGACCCCCATGGAAACTGTAATTGACATGTTCCGCAAGTTGGGCCTGAGGCAGACTCTAGTCACGCACAACGGGTAGGCCTCAATGCTTTTTGTTCTTGTTGTTTTATCAACTTTCGTCTTCAACATTTGTGAAGGCTTCAATGAATGCAGGTGCACAGTTGTGTGTAGCCATTCTTATTAATGTCAGCCTGTGTCTATGATTTAAGCCACGTTCAGACACTCCTAATGCAAACGCATTGAAAAGTTACATGGCTAAGTACTTTGAAGCTGAGCATCTCTTGCCTTTTCAATACCTTAAGATTCACTTCAACACCTAAAAGAAATTGGAAACTTTATTTCTGAATGTCTCTTTGTCCAAGTTGTCACTGTCAGAGTCCAGCTGAGTGTGGTCCTGAAGCTGAGTCCATTTGTTTAGACTCATCAGGGGTGTAGAAAGAGGGGGGTGGGGGGCGGCACACTGAGCGTGTGGCCCCCCCCCCCATGCCTTCGTTAAAAATTTCGTTTTGCCAGGGATACCTGGCAATAGCTGGATGCCTACCCCCCCTCCCCTCAAAAAAGATTTCTGGCTATGCCATTGAGACCCGTTTATGTGTTTTGTGTAGGCCACAAAATTATAGTGTAGGGCATAGTTCTTGCAGTGAAGCGGTCCAGCTCTCCCATGTGTAGGAAAAGGAGGGCGAGATGTTTGAGCTAGTTAAGGAGAAGAGAGTGCCCTGGGACATCTCCAGGAGGTAGGGGAGTGCATTAGGGTATTTGTCACATATCACGCTTGTTTGCCTGGTCTGTTCCTCAGTGGGGTGTTAGATAGCATCATTCAGGTAGTGTGTTTGTACCTGGTGGATTTGTCCAGCGTCTCTTTTTATTGATGTGTGTTTGTGATGGGGATGGTGACAGAAGTCTTTAAGACTCCTCTTACCATCCTGTGCAAATCCAACCAATTTATCCAGTTGATGATGTCGTTTGGCTTAGCACCCCCAGGAATGTGCATTATTGTACTTTGTGTGCTGAGGCTGGCTCCTTCTTCTTTTGTGTTTTTCAGAAAAATCTTGGGCATTATTACCAAGAAGGATGTTTTACGCCACATCAAGCTCCTTGCCAATGAAGACCCAGAGTCCGTGCTCTTCAACTAATACAGCCAAGAGAAAACATCCACGAGGCACAGTTGAGAGTCCATTGTGTTTGAAGAGAGGACTTCGGGGAGCAGCCCTGGCACTTTTAGTCAGGATGGTGCTTGCAGCTGCACATGTACTCAAAAAAGAAAAAAAGAAATGACCCCGCTCTCGTTAGCAAACAGCTGCTGCAACAAGCAGCACACCCTCACAAACTGCAGCGAAGGACTTTGATGCGTGTGTGATGTCCTAAGACGACACCTCCTCGGACCACTTCCCCTCAAATTGACACCAGTGGTCGTAGTCATTAATAGTGCGCAGCCGAGTGGGGGAAAGTGGTCTGGAAAGCAGCGTAGCAACAACGTGAGGTGTCATCCTCCTCTCTCTGTAGCATGCAGCTGCGCTCATTTGTGTACAGTGTATTATTGTCGCGTGCAAAAGAACCAGTCCTGGTGAGAGCAGCAGCTGCGATTTATTGACGCTCCAGGATGCCCCATCCCCTAAACCCACCCCTTTTACCCTCCCCCTCCTTTACACCCTCTAATTTAAGAACGGCTACTTGTGTGTGCGACACACAGAAGACTGTCATCTTGAGTGGTTGCTGCATTTACAATGTTCACTGTTGTTTGTATTTTAACACTACTGCATCTTTACTTTTTTTTGTTGCTCTTAACAATATACACAAATCCTGCAGCAAGCTCGCAAAAAAGAAAAAAAAAAAAGCCGTGTGACTCTACTCATTTGTGTCCTCTGTGTTCTTATTTCAATATTTTCACGTCTGTGGTCCTCTCTGAAAGTTTATGGGGCATGGTTTCCATGAAAAAGCTCAATTTTTTCAACGTTTGGGCATGCATTCTGGAATTCAAACTTGCATATTGTAGTAGTACATACCTCAAACTTTACATTTGTAACTCCTTTACAGGCTGCAAGCTCAGACATGAAGATCCAGGTTTTGCATGAAACCTGCCCTCCATAAAGCTTGAATCTGTTGCACAATTTGCATTGCCGCCCGACACATTCCCTGACACAACGCCCCCAATCTAGCGTGCACCTATTTTTTATTATTTCAATGTACAAACTAACATACAAATGACAGAACTCCTAAACGAAGTAGAAACCAAATATCTACTTGATTTTTAATTTTTTTTAGATGTGGCATGCCAAAGATTCCGGCAATTGGAGAAAGATGAAACCAATTATAAACACCTTTAAAGGATGGAAATTTAAACACTTTGTTAGTTTGCCCTGCTACGCATACAATTCTTGGTAACGCAGTGAACGTTTGACATAACTTTGTTAATTGGCGCTAGCTTAAAATGTAAAAAAAACTTTTTTTAAATGGGCTTTTGTAATCAAAGACAATAAAGCGGCGCTGTAGAGTTTCTCTAACAGGGTGTCGTTGACCTTCGCGAGAACATATTCTGTAGAAATCTTTTGATGATGACAGCGCTGGTTTTGACGTAGGTTTTTGCAACACCACGAGCTCAATTTCATTCTCGATTGCACTGCACGTACAAGCAATTTTCCGATCAATTTTCTTAGGAAAAAAGGTCACAGGACGGTTACGAGTGTTTAACGCGAATGTTTAAGCGTTAGCTGTGTTGCAGGCTAGGCGTTTTTGCTCCAAATCTCGAGTTCGCTGAATCGCTTGGGGGTCTGAAGAACCTACTTCCTCCATGTCATTTCAGTGCAAAGGATGTTCTACATAACATTCTCATTTAAACTGCTGCGCTTCTCTCCCATGTTCGAGTGCCTGCCGGCCTTCTAAGCATAAGAGTGGCTTGGGCGAGCTGGTACAGTGTACTTGGTAAGAGTATGTCAGCCATAGGTCGGCGCACTCACTCATGAGTGCACTCACTCACACTCACTCGCACTCATTTCAAAGGCGTGAGTGCGAGTGCGAGTGAGTGCCACTGAGTGTGAGTGCAGGTGAGTGCGAGTGCGAGTGAGTAGCGAGTGAGTGTGAGTGCAGGTGAGTGCGAGTGCGAGTGAGTGCCAGTGAGTGATGCCAGCAAATGGAGGTGCCGACGCCGTGATGTCAAACGCGATCTGATTACTGCAACCCGGCGGCAAAACTTCCATCTGGTGGTGTTACAGGAAACCTTGCTTTGCGTCTCGTCACCGAGCACTCGTCTCGTTGATAGGAGTGCCTTCTGGCAACTGTCTCGTTCACCTCTCTCGCTGCGTACGGCGCCAGTGGCATGAAACTGAGCAATGAGCTAAGAAACGCTGATGGTTCAAAACGCGCCTAACTCGGCAATCGTTCATTGTAAGCTGCGGCCATCGTTTAAAATTTGATAAGGACAAGCCGAAAATAGACGTTATCGGCGGGAGATAACGTTCCACGCATTCACTGCCCCCCTAGCGCCGCTAAGACACTGCAGCCGTTGAGGTCACTATTTGGGGCATACGTGTTCGTTCCGACCAGTGAAGTTTAAATTATCCGGTGGGCGTCAATTTCAGGATCGAGAAAAAAAAAATTCAGAGCCCTTCCACTTCTGTGAAGATAGAAGCCAGCGAAGCTGTGACTATGGTGGGTCTGCTGTAGTGAATATTGCTATAGTGAATTTATATATTATCATTATTGATTATATTGAGCATCTTCGGCATGTTCGTCAAAGAGCAAGGACACCGGCGTCTTGTTTTCGCCCGGAGCGATGGCCAAGTAGTGCGTCTGCTGCGCCAAGTCCGCATCATCGTCATAGACTAGCGTATGAGCCACAGCGTTCATAGCCGCGGCACACTGCACGGCAGCGTCAGTATCCTGAGAGATCTCTCCCACTCCTGCTCTCGGCGGCTCATACCCACATATCCAACGCGGGTATGAGCCACACGTGATTTATCTCTTACCTTCCTTCCTTCTTTCTTTATTGTCCCTGACTCATACCCGTATATCCAATGTGGCATGTGCCACACGTGATTTTATTGTTAATTGCGACGTAACTGACGAGCATGTGATATTGATGTCATGGCCTTATCAGTCATGTTAGTCATCCTTTTTGACTCCTGTGCTAAGGCCCAAGTGGCTGGAAACCGCCACGCACATGGAGCCAAACCGCCACACATATGGAGCCGAAATGCTGATGATGATAGTTTTTTTATAAACGTGGACACGATCCTGGGGGAACTAGCCCTTAACAGCTTCGCTGTAAAAAAAGTCAAAGTTTTGGTCCAATGAAGTGCGTAGACGTCGGTCAGGATCGAATTAAACGAAAACATCGAATTAGCCGGAGTCGAATTAAAAGTCTACTGTATAAGTGTGCTGGTGCTGTCGGCTATGTAGCACTAGGCGCATTCACAAGAATGCTACAATGGCACAGCGCATCGCATTTATCGAGTGCGAATGTTGTATCCATGTAAACGGCGGAAGCGCGCTATAGGCGGGCGAATCGCATTGATTTGCCCGGCGAGGGTATGTGTTAAAAACTTAACTAGTGAATTATTGCTAATAATTAGCCGATTATGCATTTCAATGCTTTGTGCAAGTAATGTCCGCCTCTTCGAGTAGACCAGCTCGTGAACGACAATTGTACTATCTGCCACAGGCATTTAAACATTTTTGAAAGAGTTCGCTGAAACACCCTGTATAGTATGTTTGCAATGCAAAATTGGTCAGTCTTACCTTGGGCATTGTCTTGCTAAGTAATAAATTAACGATAAAAAGGAAAGGGCGTGTGTAGCGACGCCAGTGTAAAGCTATCGCAACCACTAACGTCATCGAGTTTTGTCAACGCCTGCTCGGTAATAATGGGCAGAATAGCTTTCTATTAAGAAATGATTGCATCGCATTCCAAGAGTAAGCAGTGACAGCCCGAGAAACTTATCGAAAATTTCAGCTTTCAGGAGCGCCAAATTAGTAGGGGTGTGCTAACATGCATATTCGAAATTCCGAATAAACGTCGAATAGTCCTCGCTCTTTGATTCGTATTCTATTCCGAGAATTCACTATTCGAAACAATCGAATAGTCTTTTGTTTACGAATATAATGGATAACAACACTTATCGAAATCTCAAGGGACAGAGGCCCATACAAGTATGAGGTCGACTTTCTAATAAGTTCTGCAGGAGCGCCATGGTTGCTGCGCAGAGATGCAAGTTCCTGGGCGAACACACGGGGCAGATAAGTTCTGCTCGGTAATTTCCAGTCATTCACAAAGAATAGCTCGCTTAGCCTATATACCAGTTTGTGGTCTCGATTTAGACAAAACGATTTATTATTTGGCCAGTCTCACCGTGTTTGCGTCCCTTGAAATCAATGTGCGGTGCAAAGTATCTTCAACGAACACAACTCTGTACTGCGTGCATCTGGTGACGTGCCCTTGCTTCACCTGGTGTTTTCGTGGTGCACTAGATAACTTAATGTAGTTGCTTCTTATTCACAAGCTATTCAATTTAACAGATGTCTAGTTGCGAACGCTATTACATGCATGTATCAAATAATGTAAACAAGTATTTTTTAACGCGATAGCGTTAAGGGCCCCGTATGGCCGAAAATCCGGTGTCGGCGGCGTTGTCCGATAGTGAAAAATAGGGAGCCTCCATGTACCGCGTTTTGGAGGACGCGGTACATGGAGGCTCCCTAGTGAAAAATCATCCCGAACCACGCGTAGCGCACGGGCGCGTTACGGAACTAATTGAATTTCTCAAAGTAAAATGTGTCAGAAAATTCGTAAAGTACGACTTACACACAGCCTACAGACATGATAGCCTCGGATTATAATTTGAATATACGAGAAAACATAATTCTGTTACGCGGTAACTGAAACACAAACCCCCTTTCCAGCTGCCGTTTAAGCTTCTATTTGAGGACCGAGCGGCGCGCCCCGCTCGGTTCCTTGCAACACCACCCAGATGGCGCTTACCTCCGCGCATCTATAGAGTCGCTGGAAACTACGCATCTATAAAGCCCTTGGAAAAAAAAAATGTCCAGTTTTTTTTTTTTTTTTTTCCCAGGGGCCTTACGCATCTGCGGGAGCGGCGGCGCCCGCCGTGCGGAAAAAAAAAAAAAGACCCAGAAAGCTCGCCGCCAGCGTTTCTAGGTAAACATTACTGTTACATAAGCTGCATTTGCCGAGAAGCGTGAGAAGCAGTCAGGGATCTATGAATGCTATCGCGTTCCACTCTTAAAGGCGAAGCTCACGCGTCCTCCAAGTTTTATTGGAGGGCGCATAAACACGTTGCGGGGCTAATTGGTGATGCATTATTTTTTCTTTCTTACGAAAGCAATCCAGCGCTACTTTTCAAGACCTGTCACGGTCTTGTCATGACAGGTCCTGTCATGTCTTTCTGTGTCCTCGTCTTGAAAAGTAGCGCTGGATTACTTTCGTAAGAAAGGAATAATAAAACAATAAAGTTTTATTATTTTTATTATTTTAGTTTCTAACGAAACAGACTCGACGGAAGCTTTATATTTACCGAGCATGTGACTTACCATGCGTGGTCTTATTGCGGCTTCGGCCTCTCTCCTCTCCCTCTATCTGCATTGTTTCTCGGCGAAGACCCGCTTTTTGACATGAAATCAGTTTTATCTTTTTTTATTATACAACCGAGCGATCCGTGGCTCATCTTCTCTATAGAGGTTGATGTTGCGGCAGTAGCATTTATAGCGTGCGCCTCCAGACCCTTTCGTTCGAGGGTTCTGGGCAAACATAGGCGTTCTTACATTTATACGTCTTGGTATATCATCCCTTTATAGCGTACATGTTATGGTGCAGCACGCCTCATGAGCCATTGTCATATTTTTAATACATATATATTTTACGCAATTTAAAGCGAATGTTTCATACAGTCATGTTACATCTACACTACGTAACTCATTGTTCTGGTGAAACTCGTGATCACTTGGATGGCGCTATTTGGCCAGACCTGGCCCTTTCAACACTAAACACCACAAATCACCGTCATCTCTCTCTCCTTAACGAAAGGTGGCGACCTAATCGGCCGATTGACTACTCTATATAAACAATTGTGCGAATCACTCAATATAGTTCTGTGCCGTTTGAGATACAACGACGGCTGTCCCTCTACCCGCTCTATTTTTTTTTCTCTTATATCGAAGAAACGCGTATGTGCAACATGGCCCTAGGAATGCTAACTCTGTAAAAGCGTTCGTCAGAGGTAGCTTCTCCACAATAAGAGACCTTGTGGGGAGAAGCTTGATTTACGCGGGGAGAAGCCTTCGTCCTGCAGTGGACATAAACATAGGCTCATCATGATGATGGTGATAAGCTTTATCTCGGAAAAAAATTATGTGAAAAAAAAATGCAATTTGTACTACACAGAGATTATTTGAATAAAAAATGTGAGATTCGGTTTAAAAAATAAAGTGCTTTATTCTGTTTGTGCTGAAAGAGAGATTTCTTGATTTTAACAGAAATGGTCCCCATACGGTAAAGTTCAAAATTTGTCATCCCTACTGTAAGCGCAATGATATTTGTTCGCCTCTTTACTATCCTCAATAACATTTGCGTGCAGCATCACCAGCCACGTAAGTATAGGCGGATTGATGGCACATGCACGAGCCAATTGATCTTAGTTTCTGAACAAGATGCAGCTGCAATCAGGGCGAGACATGTCACTTGGAGCATGGCTGTATACAGACTCGTAGAGCGGATGCTCGGGTGTGTCGCGCAGTGGCGGATGTATTGTCGCTGGGTGTCTCAATTGTCGCACCTCGTATGTTTTACGTAGCGCGCTTATCTGTACTTGTACAATCTGTTACAGCCGCCATCCCAGCATTTGACTCTTTCGTGCGCCATATAAAAGCTGCAGTCATGAGGGAAGTAAAGGTTACTCCCATAAACTGATAGACTATGCAACACGTTTTTTTTTTCTTATTATTTTTTCTCTGTATAAGATGAATTTCTGTAAATCGCATCGACGTCGAAGTTCATAGTGAGAGGGGCTCTACCAGATTTACTTTTTTATCTTCTCCCACCGTAATCGCCTGGAGAAGCATGACAGGCGTACGGCTAGGTCAACCTCTTGAACTGTAAAGCACTTCCTTAATTTATATCCGCCAGTGTCTTCGGAATCGAGTAATGTAATCCAATTGCCAATTGCTATACATCATCATTGCCTAAAGCAACGTGCAATGGTGATGAGTAATAGCGACAGATATTTTTTTCTTTTCAAAATTGTTTTTAAATGTTTTCTTTAAACACAACTGAACATCAAAGAAAATTATAGCAAATTGTTCGCATTTATTTTTGTATATGGAGAGAACATTCATACAAAACAATAAAATAATAATTAATTAAACATTAGTACGATAAATAATTAATAATTTATTGGTTTGATGAATCATACACAGCCGAAACTCCCTCCACAGCGTATTAAAACCACTATAATAGTTTTTTTCGCATACTTTTCAGTGCTTAAATCCAAATTTTGAGGTATATAATTTACCCTATCAAAAATAATACATTGGCATACCTGCCAACTGTCCCGAATTTCCCCTAAGGTTTACGATTTTGGGCCCATTCTCCGATTTTACGAATAATACGCCGTGTTATAAATTCTCTTCGCGAAAGGTATTGAAGCTGTTTATATATGGGGCAGATCCACACCAAAAAAAAAAAAGAGAGAGAGAAAAAAAATGCATGCAATAAAAAAATGATGATATTTGCGCTGCTTTTTTTTTTTTTTTTGGTAGCGCTAAATCAGGCAAAATAAACGACAGCAATGTCGCTGAAAAAATTAGTGTGATCTAAAAACAATGAGTTGCTTGTCAGTCTCTGCTGTACCAAGTTTGCAAATGCTTTTATTCGGCGTCTAACGATAAACCGTCGTTAATAAAGTGCATATGTATGCCACATATTGTGTGTGGCTCATGGCACAGTTCTTAACAATGTATGCTCCCGTCTTTATTCCCCTCACTGTATTTTTTGTTGCGATAGCGGTTATCAGCTGGGGAACCGGATCCGTGTGTCCGTCGATCCCTTCCGTACTCATAAGTTGCAACAGCTGTGGCGCCAATGTGTCCCACTGAGCAGTCTGCCCAACTGTTACGTTATCGTTATCGCAGTCCACAACCAAGTAGCCCATAGCTGCCACACATTGGTGTGGCGAAGCGTTCTTAAGCACCTAGAGCACGCGACATGTTATTTTTATCCGTTCTCTGCATCAATAACACTCAAATACAAGGTCGTGAGTTGCGTTCGAGTTCGCTGAGTGCGCAATTTCTGGATCGTTGATTTATCGATGCGACGAACATGCAAACCATGGGGCAGGATATAACAACCCCAGCACTTACATAATCACTGGTCATGAACTTGTGCAATGCATTCATAGACGTCTTCGGCATGACGTAATTGGTATCGTTGCTTAGGCTTAATTTATTCGACCACGGCAAGCCACTGTTGTGGGAGTGAATGTGCTGTAACCGCAACTGGTGGGGGGAGCCGCAAGCCGAAAGCTAGATTGCTACAGACTCGGCCTGCCAAGCAATGCCCGCTTGTACGCGCAACCACGCAGTCGACGCTCACTTCTAAACGGTAGGAGCCTGCTGTCAACCATGCCCATATATAGATAATTGCCTGATCAAAGGCATGGATCGAGGCGTGGAGGCACCTGTAAGCCGCAATCAGACGGTTGCTTAAAAGAGCGTAGTGGGCTCTATAACTAGCGCCTGTCAGTGCAGCTGTATAGACCGCCGAGAGCGATGTGTTGATCATGGACATCGATCTGAATAAATGATTTTTCTCTCTGGGCTGCCGTAAGTGAAAGCTTGCCCCGCTCAGTATATACGGGCCACCGCTTCAAGGAACGTTGACCTCGCTGCCACTCAGCGACGTTGTCTAGCTCTTCTGGGTCGACTTACACTCGACCGGCCAATGCCAAGAACGTTTGCCGACGCACGCTATTTTAGCAGGCGAATGCGTGAGTAAAAGAGCGGGGGACAAAAGAAAATGCGTCAGAACGAAGGCAATTAGACCCGGAGCAGGTCAGCGTGGTGGGTCCGCGATAACGACAATCCCGGTTGAGCCTTTCGCCTCTCAACAACCCTGCCGCCTTGAAACAATAGTTCTTCGCTGTACGGCCACTGGATAGAGCAGAAAGCGAGACCGCGGCGTACCCTTGCTGTGTTTATCTGCGGACGGGCGCGGTGTTCATGAAGTTGGAGCGGTACGCAATGCCCGTGTGCGTGAAAATGCGAAGTCTATAGATAAAATTCTGCGTTCAGTGATTTGCATGGCCAACGCGAGGGCCACAATCTGAAGTACCTAACACGCTGGACATGCTCTGGGGAACCAAGAAACTGGGTTTATGGAAACTCTACCGTGGCATCTCTTCTGCGTGCAGTGAAGCGGAAAATGGCCATCTTTTGTTCGAAACCCGCAAATAACGGACGACTTGGGTGTCGTATATGTACGTTCCCAAGGAGGCGTTTGTTTTAGTTCGCTAGGAAAACAAAACACGTTCTCTCTCGAGCATAGATAGGAACGAGCTATTCATTTCGCTGATAGCTTAACCAACGCAGTGTTAGAAAAGAGCGCAGGAAACAGAGGCAGGACCCGTTCACTGGGACACTGGTGTGCTCCTCCCACTGCCGGTGCCAAAGCTCTGTTGTTTACTCCTTTCACTGAAAGCACGGTTAAATATATTTCAGCCTTTTCCCGAGACGCAGAAGGCATAGCTCTACGCCAGCTTTACATTGTTATGTCTTACTCTCCTCGCTTATTATAAGCATTCAGGGCGCAAGAAAAAAAAAAAAAATCTGAACAGAAGCCATGGCTGCCCTGGAACCGCAAGCACCCTAGTTTGAGTTCTTAAAGACACTCTTTTGTCTTGGAGCTGACTTCACCGGTTTAGACAGAGACCGCTCTTTAGCGCAGCTACTGTTTAGAGGTGTTTAGCGCAGGTCATTTTGCTAACCAGCACTGAGCGACTCGAGTGTACCCTGCAGGTTATCCTGACGGATCGGGGTGCCATTACGCAGCAAAATACGGCGGCCATTGACCTCACTCGCGGTTTCTGTTCTTGCCACCAACACCCTTTATTAAGGGCGGCAATGAGGCTTTCCCTCCCGACCTTGTGTACGTACTCGCTTCACGAGACGAAGACCATCCGCGTGTGCTACGCTGCGCGCGCGAGAAACGCCGACCCTCGGCCTTTTCCCGCCCCGCCGCTTCTGTTCAGCCCGAAACGCACACACGCGTATTCGCCCCGACCGAGGCGAGGAATACCCGGCGTTTAATTGCCCTTTGTAGTGCGACCCCAGCGAGCGAAAGGGCGCCTTCGTCGGGCCGCCAAGCACTGTCGCTTTCTCTCCCGACCAAGCGCAGTGAAGCGCTCCCAAGAGCCGCAACTGTGGCTACTCGAACGTGGTTGAGACCGGCTAGCCCTCCACGGCCCACGGGCACCTCTCCCCTTCGCGTCGGGAGCACCTTTCCAAAGATGGGCGTCGGAGAAACGGCTTCTTCTCGATCGGTGGGAGATTCCTCGTCCGTATACATAGCCGCGCGAGTGAGCGAGCCAGTGAATGTGCAAGCACTGGCCGCCGGCCGGCCGCTCGCAACCTACTTTTATCCTCGCCGCCAGCGAGAAGCCGCCGAGCTTTCGCGCGCTTTCTCTCGCTCGGCACGGCTTGACTCGTGACCGCCGCCGAAGCCGCTATGGACGTCGTCTGCTAGAGTAGGGGCGCACTTGGTGCGCCGAAGCAGACGACGCTTCCATGACTTCCTCGAAATTTAGCCAGCGACCCTCGACGGGGCTACCGAGGCTTCTTCGTCATCGGTCTATACACTGTCGATGTTATTCTTTTCTTCAATACAGGAGCCGTTGACCGAGCATGTTCGGTCGCAATTTGTTCACTGCAAGACGCGCTCCGTTCTCGTGTTCGCAACAGTCCCGCCCTCACAGCCGCGGCCCCGCAACTCCGTTTAAACGGCCCGAGGGCAGACGCTGAAGTATGCGGTATGCGCGGGGTGTGTGGACGTAAAAACCATGGGCGCGCGCCGTAAAATGAGGCCCTTTATAGTCGACTGCGGCGTGGTAGCGAGCGAACCGTTTCTTATGTAATAAGTCTCCTTCGTCGAACGCGTTCCCTGTGCGGCGTATCGGAGCAAGGTGTAACGCACTGGGCGGCTTTTATTTGCGCGGTTGTTACGGCACGCGTACTAATGCCCGAAGATGCCTTCGGCAGCGATTACTGTCCGTCGGCCTCCGCACGTAAGATACGTACGTAACGCGAACTTCCCCCAAAAAGGTGCGCGAATGTGCCTGTTTCTGCACTAATAAAAGAAGAAAGAAGAGGTCAGTACTTCAGACCAAAGAACGATTACTATTACACGTATAGGCGCTGATAGTGTACGCGCGTGGTAGAGTAGTTCGTCCCAGGCTTTAGTTTGACATTCTCGTCTAGTTTAGGCACCACAGAGTGTGTGGAGTGGTCAGTGCTATTTCTGTGGGTTGAAAATTTCCCACGTATTTATACTGGAAAGAGATAGGCTTCGTTAGGAAGAGGTGTTCAGGTTCGTCGTCCTTGCCTTCGAAAAAGTCGTGCAAATGGTGCCACTGCTGAAATGGCGAGTCGTTTCGTCTCTGTAAGCTGGGCATTCCAGTAAGATGCGTTCCACTGTTTCTAACGCAGCCCAATTATCGCAGTAAGGAGCTTCAAAGATGCGACATGACACGCGACTTCAGCTGCATGCGTGTCATGTCGCATTGGATCGCGGCACTGTCCTGGATCTCGACTGCTCCACCACTAAAGCGCTTGTAGCATTCCTTCAAGCGTGATACAGGCCTCAATGAGATTCTGTAGATAACTTTTGTGTGTGTGTGTGTGTGTGTGTGTGTGTGTGTGTGTGTGTGTGTGTGTGTGTGTGTGTGTGTGTGTGTGTGTGTGTGTGTGTGTGTGTGTGTGTGTGTGTGTGTGTGTGTGTGTGTGTGTGTGTGTGTGTGTGTGTGTGTGTGTGTGTGTGTGTGTGTGTGGTGTGTGTGTGTGTGTGTGTGTGTGTGTGTGTGTGTGTGTGTGTGTGTGTGTGTGTCTACGCTTTCTTTTTGTTACTCTCTTTTATCCCTCACCGTCTCACGTGGAGTAGCATGCCAGGCCTATCGCTAGACTAACCTCTCCAAATATCACTAAATTCTCTCCCCCCCTCTCTCTCTTACTATAGCTCTATAGCTAGGATAAATACTAGGTATATAGTACTACGACTTGTCCTTCAAAGCAATTGACTTCAGGTTTTTCTTTTTTAAACTCATTCGATACATTGACTTAATTGGCAAGCTATGTGTATACATATATCTGCAAGTGCCCAGTCACCTTTGCCATAATATATTTTCTCTCCCATACTCCTTTCTCTCGCCCTTTTTGGGGCGTTTCTGTCCCCGATTCTTATTCCCATGCACAGTGACATGTAGGCAGTTACATAAGTGTCGGCAGAATTTTCTGCATTTCATTAAAGTGTTCTTCTTATCTCACAGAACGCCTCGCCTTCTGCTATTTGAGGCGTCTTCAGCGGCAAGGCGACCAGTGCTAGGATTCACGATGATGTTGCTGATGACTCATTGGGACGGTGAAAAGCGAAGAAACTTCCGGAAGGGACAACATGAGAAAGAATCATGCATAAATATAGTATATCTTAAAGCCAGCGTTAATTGAGTGTGTTTTCATACACTTGTCAAAAAAAGAAAAAGGAGAGAGAGAGAGAGAGAGAGAGAGAGAGAGAGAGAGAGAGAGAGAGAGAGAGATCGTGCAAGGTATGCTCTTGGACGACATTCAAAGGAACACTATATACTCCACCTCACAAGTCGTTTGCAGCACTGCCGAAGGTATACACGAGGCGTACACAGGCAATATCCGCGCTGCGGAATAGAGTTCCGGGCGTAACAGTCTGATCAAGGGTGAGATTATAAAGTTTTTTTGTTGCATATTTATTTAATTCGGTGGACTTACCGTGTGGCATATGTAAAGAACAAAATAATCAGGGAGAAAAGTCAAATAAATGCGTGCAGACACGTGACATGTTAGGACCTTTCCGCATGCACGTTCATTGAGCACTGGGCCTTCTCCTCCATCTTGCACGATGACAATCACTCGCATCAAGAATGCCGTTCTCCGACTTGTATTAATGACTAAAGCGCAAGGAAATGACGCGCAGAACCCAATCCTGCGGCTGAAGCAATTTTTTTTTTTTTACTTTCCTAGGAAGGCAAACGTAAGACACGGCGAAAAGAAAGTTTTCTTTAGCCATTCATGCATGGTGAACAGTCGGCGACCTGCACTATGCAAACAGTTCCCGCGTGAGTTCGTATTTTTCTTTCTCCTCGCCAAACAGGTCGTGCTCATTTTAGATGTCAGAGAAGCAGCTGGTCCTGCTGGAAAGGCATGGAGGGATTTTCGAACGCGGTAGTAAAGTCGCGTTCGAATCGGGCCGACGGCCTTGTTACTTTCTCGTTTTTCGTGCTGCATGCCCCGCGGGTGACGCTGCTAAGAAAAAAACAGAGCTCCGCACACAGGCTGAACTCGCGCTGAAGTTAACTTTGGAGAGCCCGGCGTACGAGAATTCCAGGCATTGCGTCGCAGTAGAGGACGCGAAGCTGTGCCTAGATATAGTATTAATATGCAGCCGATTGGGTTACACCCTGTCAAGGGAGCATGAAAACGTCGCTGCGTGCCGAGTGAACATGCCTACAAATCTACCGAACGAACAAGCCCAATTCTTGTGGATACAAAGAATCGAGACGTAATGAACAAATGAAACGCGAACAAGAAATTACAATGTAGTCAATCTTTCGCAAGTAATAACTTGAAAGTTTGATCTCGAACCACTATTTATCCGGTCGCCAAACGTGTTGTAGGCCTCACAGATAAGCGTATTACAAGTCGAAATCATGCCGATATATCACACGTATCAGGCGAAAGCAGAAACAACATAACGCGTTCTAACCAGTCCTAACTTGCCTGTATTTCAATTGTCCATGACTGTATGCGTCTCGATTCTTTGTAAATGCAAGAATTGTTCAGCCTGTATGAACCGATTTTATTTCGAATCATTCGTTTGTTTTATTAAATCTACTCTTTTCGTCCTTAGTCATTGACTCGCGCCCCGCTGTTGCCGTTATCGGCGAGATTCACCATCCATCGTCTTCCTCCTAAAGTGTCCTGTCATCTGGCTTTTACGAAGAAGTAAACGAGCTTGACTAGGGTAGGTGGGAGAGGGGGTGGAGGGGGGGCATTTATCCTGTGCGCGTAGCGTAGCAAACGTGGTAAGAGTATAATTTGTTGTTTCTGCAGTGAAATATAAAGAAAGAAACTAATCGTCTTGTTCACCGC
The DNA here is from genome assembly GCF_013339745.2 of Dermacentor silvarum. NCBI lineage: Eukaryota > Metazoa > Arthropoda > Arachnida > Ixodida > Ixodidae > Dermacentor > Dermacentor silvarum. The sequence goes on from NC_051157.2 coordinate 77,116,977, forward strand.
ACTGCTGCCGCGGCTAACACCTTAATGGCGACCAGCCGAAGAGAAGGGCGTATGGGAGTAAAAATTAAAGGTTAAGCTCTCTGGCTTTACTCGTCCTCTTCCCTCTCCATCTCTCACTCAGAAGCAAATTACACCGACCCATCCAACGCTGATAGATGGCGGTAAACGGGTTTAAAAAGTAACGTTACTGTATACGCTCCCAAATTTTTATACTGCAACTCCAATGCAGTGCATCGTGCAGGCGTTTTCAGCAAGTGTACCGGGGGATGCATTCGGCCTTTTCAAGACTGGTGCGTGAATTAACTTCTCATTTCACATCTGCTTTCTCTTTCATAACATCATCCAGGTAAATGAGCGTCATACGGCGCCCGTATTTATATTTGTGTGATGTAATCTTTTGAAGAGAGCAGGCCGCCTTGGGGTGGGTGACAACTTCTCCTTGAAGTACTGAAAGACGGATGCCCTTAAAGAAGAGACACTCGGGCACGAAAGGAGCTTGAGAAGCGTACGCTACATGTTTGTCGTGCGGCGCCTTTGAAAACACGGGCTCGTGCGTACATGCGTGTAGGGTCGGTGAATAGTTTTCTTTTGCTTTGGCAGTCCACATGTTGGTGGGACACCTGCACCCCCCCGGCTTATTGCCCTATTGCGAAAATGCAAAAGATGACTTTGAGTTCATGGTACAAAAACAGCACCGTTAGTATATGAAACTCGCGTCCAGGAAGTCTTCAGCAACGGTTGCGCTGTGAAGGGGTGACGCGACACAAAACAAAACAAAAAAAGAATCCCCGCTCTTGGGGTCCTCCGCTGCAAAACCTTCGTTTCAGCGTCCCTCGTTCGCAAGCGCGCGAATTCTGCCGCGTCAAAGGAGCATCTCACGGGGTGCCGAAGCCCCGCCTATAATACAGGTGCACGACCTGCGCTGGACCTCGGAGACGGCGCTTGTCGAACAGAACGCGTATACACGCCAGGCGATCCTTTTTCTATACGCATCCCCGACACCGCGCATCAAAAAAACGCGTCGTCCTGTTCCTGCAGCGGCGGCTCGAAACCAAGGTCGAGGAAAAAGCGCTCGCCGCCGCCGTCGTGTCGACGAGCGTGGCCGCCCGTTTTCCCGTGCAAAAGGATTGGGCGACGCTTTGATTGGCATGCCGGCCCGTGCACACCGCGAAGCAGGGGCAGCAAGGGCCAGCCGAATTGCATTGGGGGTGCCTTGTTTCGGCTGTCGCTGAAGGGCCCGCGAGTATATACGGTTTCGTCGCTTTTCCTGCTCGCCGCCACTGCGGCGCTTTGGGCGACTCGATCGCGCTCGGCTGCTTTTGGGGACGCCGCCCTTGTGACGGCGCAGTGCTTATAACGCACTGGCCTTCCCTCGAGAGCCCGTAGCCTCCTCTGCGGCATCAGCCAGAGCGCATCGTCGCTGCAGGGGTCACGCTGCAGCCTGTCTGTATAACTGGGGGTGGTTCTCGTCCCGCGGACACCTGTACTCGTTCTCACCGAATTCCGTGCAGTGCAGTCAAAGCTACACAACAGGCCGCGAAAAGACAAGGACAGTTCGGGAACGAGGACCAGGAAAGGTTATTCCGACGTTCACCGCTGATCCTCCCGTGCACGTACGAAACCGTTGGAATGCAAGAATCGCGGAATACTCGTATACTCGTATACGCGTTTGTTGCGCAAACCAACTTGCGATGCTGCTAAGAAAAAAAAAAAAAAACCAATTAAGCATATCATACATTGTAGCACAGATTAGAAGCGACTGCTGCTCCTTTTCTCTTAGCCTTGGGAAGGAAAACTGCGCGCCACAATTTCACCGCGATATATATGCTCTGCTGGCTGACCGTCAGCCCAACCATCTGCTATGGGACTTTGTTGACCTGCAAGGCAAAAGAGCCCAGCATCGAACCATCGTATTATACTTCTTTACAAGACTGGAACACCTCCGGGAAAAAGCAAGCGGGGGGGGCAGGGATGGGGTATGATCATCTCCTTGTAGGAGTTTGCGAGTTCGGCCGTAGTGGACCGCCGGATGTGAAAGGTATACGTTCTCTCTCTCGTCATCCTGTCAAACTGAGGCCATTGTGCCATAATTCTATTCAATAATGGAAATAAATGAATCAGTTATTTAATTTTAAATAATTACAAAGCGAAATGACTTCCATCGTACGGCGATGGTGACTCCTACATTTATTTTCACTTCAGCAATAGAAAACGAAAGGACCGGCACAAAAAAAAAAAAAAAAAAAAAAGAGGAAAAAAGATTGTTCGCTGAGATTGTTCGTAAGCGCAAATTCCAGCCAATCCTGACGCTGGACATATCATTAGCGAAGCGGCTGACCAATGGCAAAACGCACTTACGCAGCTTTTTGAATTCGGCCGTAGTAATTTACGAAAGAAGCAGCAAGCAGCTGTGGTTCTCCTTTCTCATTGGCTGACAGGATAGCGCTGGCTGTACTGCACGTACGGAGTTGATGAGACGGAGCACATAACGGGCAGCTCTGCTGCTCGATCGGCTGAGAGGAGTGTAGCATTACTGCCCACTTTCTATATACATATACGTATACACATCCTCGCAGGCAAGCTGTGCCACGTCCTTCTTACGCATCCCGTAGCACGCGTCTTCCGCCAAGGAGAAAATGGAGCGGCTTCACGATGGCGCGTCTATAGAAAGAATCGACAGCCGCAGAGAGAGAGAGTCTTGTTTGAGGAGCATCGCTGGACAGTGTGTGGTTCGCTTTTCTTTCTTGAAGGGATGCGCCGTGGCCGTGAGACAAGGGCCCCCTTGGCATTCACTCGAAGAGCCTGGCAATTGAATGACTCGAAGCAGCACCTTTCGTCCGTGCTGGTCGTCCGAAGCTATATAGCTGGGCCGGTTGCCGGACTTCTGCAGTGTATGCGTGGGCTCTGATGGGCGCTCTGATGCGCTGGGAATGGACGGGGATATTAAAAAAAAAAAAAAAAAGACCTGTTTATTCGTTTTATTTCAGCCCCGTGGGTTGCCTATGGGTTGTTCTCGTCAGATTCGAATACAGTCTCGCCAGGCTGACAGGTTGCCGTCTCTTGATGCAGTCTGCGATCGGTCGAATGATCGTTGACAGACGGTTTGTGCACGTGTGGACCAAAATGGGCAGCCAGCGGTTAGTAAGATTGCGCGCTCGATTTTATTTCATTTGTTTTCTTTTCTTTCTTGTTTTTTTTTTTTTTTTTGACGTTGGTGCATCACTTGCCTCGCGTAGTAATATATAGTACTCTCGTATATAGTACTCGCTACTGAATTGCTTATAGTATAGGTACTCCTAATTTGCAGTGGCTAGGTGGGGTGATGAAGTTAAGAAATTTGCAGGCGCAAGTTGGAATCAGCTAGCGCAAGACAGGGGTAATTGGAGCTCACCTTCATCCTGCAGTGGACATAAATATAGGCTGATGACGATGATGATGATGATGATGATGATGATGATGATGATGACCTGACTTTCGTGTTTCAATCGAACCTTCGACAGAACTGTAAGTGTGTGGAGCGCTTGATAGCAAAAGTTCAGGACTCCCATTAAATAAAAAAAGAAGAATTGGAAGAAAAGTTTTACAATAAGACTGTTCGGGTGAGCTATCAAGATTTTCTAACATGCATTGTTTCTGCACTTGAACGTGCGGTGATGTTGAATGATGCCCGAAAATCGTGTTGTCGGACATAATATTGGCCGAACAGCCCGGCCGTGGCAAACAGCACTTAAGAATTGGGCAGCCAGCTTTATGAATTCAGCCCCTGGACTCTTAACGACGTTTACTTTCCGAAACCGAAAAAAAAATTCGAATAGATTATAAAATGTTCGCAAGACCTTAAATAAAAACACACACACACACACACACACACACGCACGCACGCACGCACGCACGCACACGCACGCACACACACACACACACACACACACACACACACACACACACACACACACACACACACACACACACACACACACCACAACCTAAATGGAGCGAGCAGACGAGAACTTCAACCTTATGTGAGCTCACTTGTAAGTCATTAGCACATTTCGTAGCGCTTCGTACGAAAGCGCCATTATTAACGGGTCGTGAGCAGTGGTTAGTCTTTAAAGGGAGTAAATTCGAGAGAATCGCACAGGAGAGGCGCTATAAAGGGTTCAGCTGTCGTATTCCTAGCGCATTCCGCGCGTGTTTACATCTTTTCGTCCCATCATTTAACTCTGGTTCAACGCAACATCATTTTAAAGCTAATAAGTCTACCGCGGATTCCCTTTTCAGATTTCCTAATTCACGTCACCGCTGGCACACTGTACTGTAAGTATTACCAAAAGCCGTTTTTCAGTCGCGCACCAAATTTTGCTGCTTACTATAGTGGTGCATCTATACAAGCAACGTTTTGCCACGCTTTCGTCCCTCATACTTCTTTTTCCGTTAATCATGGTGATTGGGGATGTAGGTGATAATGTAGTAATAATTATGATGGCCGTGATGACGACGACGACGATGATGATAATGATGATTATGATGCTCAACTTTACGCGATGGATTCGCCCAATGCTCCGTCGCCTTCCTTGCCTCTGTGTCTCGTCGATCGGCACTGTTGTAGCCAATGAAAAGGGTTTAGGTCAAAAATTACGAGGCAGGAAGAAACATAGGATCAGAAAATACATTAGGAATTATAAAAGAAAAAAAAGAAGCAATGTTGGAAACGAAAGATGCCAAAAAATGTGGTTGATCCCTCTTATATAGGAATCGGTATAGAACACGAAAGTGAAACGTGTCTTCACAGAAGTAGTGTAATGTTTATTGCACATTGATATATAATGTCTATTGGTGTTTTGTGGCTAAAGCGCCCTTAGGCGTTGATGCACCCACGCTGACGCCTGGTGGCACGTCTCCTCCATCACGACTACCAACGTCGATGACCATGAGCAACCGTCGTGCATATGGAAGCTGCACTACGCTGCACACGCTAGCACAACGCGAAAGACGAAGCACGTAACTGACACACTAATACAACGCGCAAGACAAAGCACGTAACTGAATCGTCACCGAGTCAAATCAGCGCGTACAGCGCGTCGTAATTGCAGCCTCCGCGATCAACTTCAGAAACATTTTCAGAGCTAATTGCGGAGGCCACGCTCCGCTGTGATGATGATGATGATTTATTGGCATCCCCTTTGAAACGGGGTGGCGACGAATAGTCACCTAGCCTGCTTGATTTAATCAGGTATACTACACATGTTCTTTATCTCGCATTTTTGTATACCTTTTTCAAAAATTTAGCTTGTACCGCTGCCTATGATTTTAAGAGATCAGGTCGTATCCATCTTTTCCCTGCTTTTTTTCCACCAGTACTCTAATCGTCTCTTGCTGATCTCTACGGCTGATCTGTTTATGTTTCCTTCCACTTTAAACCCAAGCGCTTCTGGGAGTTGCACGTTACCTACGGTTCTCGCTGGGTGGATCCCGTCGCATTCCATTAGGATGTGCTGAGTGGTCTCTGGATCTTTACTGCAGCATACACATGTCTCATCTAGTTCCGAATATTTGTTCCGATATGTTTTCGTCCTTAGGCAACCGGCTCGAGCCTCAAATAGCAAGGCACTGCCCTTTGTGTTATCGTACAGATTTTCCCTTCTAATTTCTTTCTTCTCATTCTTGTAAATCTCCATTGTCCTTTTCGTTTCCATTCTTTGCATCCAATTCACGGTCTCTATTTCTCTCACTTTCTTTCTGATGACCCCTGGTTGTCTATTTACAGTTTCGATTATCCTGTACTTGGTTGCCAACTTCCTTGACCTCTTCCTCCATTCTGTGTCCACGCTTTTCATGTAGAGATACTTGTGCACTTTAGCCGCCCATTTATTTTCATCCATGTTCCTGAGCCTTTCTTCAAAACTAATTTTGCTTTGTGCTTCTCTGACTTCAAAAGAGGCCCAACCCATGTCTCCATGCACTGCCTCATTTGTCGTATTACCGTGTGCTCCCAAAGCCAACCGGCCTACTGATCTTTGGTTAACTTCTAAACCCGCCAATATATCCGATTTTAAGCATATAATGGCATTTGCGAATGTTAGCGCTGGCACCATTACTCCTTTCCAGATTCCACGCACCACCTCATACTTATTGTGGCCCCACGGTGCTCTGTGTTTCATTAATGCTGCATTCCGCTTCCCCTTTATTTTCAGATTATCTTGGTGGTTGCTTGAGTAATTCTTTCCTTCGTTTATGTGTACGCCGAGGTACTTATATTGCTTCACTATGGGTATTACTTGCTGTTGAATTGACACCACGAAGTTACTCGTGTGTTCAATAAAGATCATAATCCCTGATTTCTCTGTGCTAAACTTAAGGCCTAGATTTGTCGCTGCGTTCCCACAGATATTCGCAAGTATCTGTAAATCTTTTTATTGTCCGCTAGTAGCACAATGTCGTCTGCGTACATCAATCCAGGGATCTTCTGTTGCACCATTTGTCCATTACGCATGTAGGATAAATCAAAACCTAATTCGCTGTTTTCCAGTCGTCTTTCTATGCCCTTGACGTAAAGCGTGAACAACAATGGTGACAGAGGGCATCCTTGCTTCAATCCTTGGTGAATTCCCACCATTTCATTTCCTTTTCGACCTTCCCATGCCACTTGTACTTGGTTGTCTCGATATATCTCCCTCAGCAGCTCCACGAAATCGTCATCTATGCCTTCGTATTGAAGAATATCCCACAACAATTCCCTGTCTACGTTGTCATAAGCTCCTTTAATATCTAGAAATGCTACCCATAAAGGTCTTTTCTGAGCTACTGAAATCTCTATGCACTGAGGTAGTACAAACATATTGTCTTCTAAGCGTCTGCCTGGCCTGAACCCATTCTTTAGTTCCCCCAATACACCGTTTTCCTCCACCCACTTCGACAGTTCTACTTTTATGGCTTGCATTGCCATTCTATATATCACCGACGTTACTGTAACTGGCCTGTACGAGCTCGTCTTATCCTTATCTCCTTTGCCTTTGTATCTCCTTATCTCCTTGCCTCCTTATCTCCTTTGCCTTTGCCTGTGCTGAGTACGGTGAACGCCACCTGGCGTTGGTAGTGCTTCTTGATGCCAGCGTCCCTTCGAATGCTGGCATCGAGGCGTCGTAGTGCTGAGACCACCGAAGCGTTCACTGTCGGTGCGCGTTAGTGTCATAATGCAGTACTTCTCTTTTCTGCTCGTAGGCGGCGGCACCGCCCCGAGCAAGAGCGCGGGTACACGGAGGAGTGTTAGATATATAAGGCGCGTCTGTGTAGCTCTCTGCAAATGCGTTTGTGGCGCAATGGGTTAAACGCTCGGCGATCTATCGTCGCGGACCGAGAGGTCGTGGGTTCGATTTCCAGATTTTGCATGTTTGTGGAACTTTTTCTTCTGGTTTCTTTCTTTGTATTATGTTCGTGTACATTGTAAGCTGACGTATGTGACGGAAATACGTCAGTGAAGTCTTGGTGGACCCCGGCATAAAACACTTTCGTGTTAAAAGCGAGAATACTTAGCTAATTCCACGGCGCAGCATTTTACTTACTTATTTGTCGCCCGTTCCCATATGTCCGGCGCAGTTATTTGCATTCTTTTCAACGCAGAATCGTATTATGCATAAGTTAATAACCTTGGTCTTCCAGGTCACGATTTTCTGCAGCGAGTTATTGAAGTTTATATTCTCCTTACTCGATAGCAGTCTTTTATAAACTTCCTACTGGAACCTTGGTGGTGAGAATGTGGTTGCAAATAAAAGCTATTTTCCTTTCTTCTCTTAGCTGCCGTCTGCGTGACGTATCGGGGACCGTATCGAACACTGATTTATTAACCGCAAAGAAGACTTCCTGTTCTTGAATATACTTCGGCGAATAAAAAAAAAAGAACTTAAATATCAATTCTCATACTGTGCAATTACAGTTGCGAACTTCTAGTGATGATGTACCGTTTTATGTGTTTTTCTTATGGAAATGCAGAGGTTTTTGAAAGACGCGTATGCTGGACCATGACGCAGAACCAATCATATCTTCAAGAATGTATTTCGCTCGAATGGCTCTTTGCTATTCACCTAAAATACGTTTATGATGAATGTAATTTCACACCGGACTGGTACCCCATCTTGATGATGTGCTTATCCTTGCAACCTTTCTAGTGAAAAGTGTACATGTTAAACAACTTCCTGGAAATCTGAACAGCGTGTTTGGTGGTGGCTCTTGAGTGTGTGCTGTAGTGCCAACAATGTGAAAACCAGTAGTTTACATATCTAGTCATATAGTATTATTGCTTCGTTGCGTCCGTCATTGTGAATTTCAACAGCTTGTTTATCAGGTTACAATAATTGTACCTATGTCAGTTCAGAAACTCTAATAAATACCACGAAAGAATGAGAAAAAAGATGTATCAAATCCTACGTCACTGCCGGGATATAGTAGGGTTGATCCTCTATGATACTTTAACTTAACACCGGAATATCTTGGCCGAGTCCTGCAAACGTTCGTCAATCGTATGTATACAACGCTCACCTCACTTTGAGTATAAAATAATATGCACATACGCCTCTCTTTGTTACGATTGCACAGCAGTTGGTATCTTTTGCTCTTTTATCTATTTATCCTTAGCGATTAGAAGCCCCAGTTTTGGCCAAGGCATCGGAGGAACGCTATCATTTATCACCCTCGCCACCAGCATTAGCATATTCATCGTCATAGTTTTGTCATCGCTCACATTGAAAAACCACTGCAGGACAAAAGTTTCCCAGAATGCTTTCCATTAACTTGGAAGTTCCTGATCATTTCATTTGAATTTCTTTTTCGTCCTTGGATTTACGTTTCCTTTAACCTTGATGTTCATTCCGCTTATCTGTGAAACAGACATTCGGTACCCTGTCCAAATGCACTTTTTTCTTCTTCAAATTTCAGCTAGAATATTATACCAGCTTGCGCTTGTTCACTAACCCATCCTGTCCTAGCTCTTTCCGATTCTTAAAATTGCACTTTTCATTCTCGTTTTCATAGCTGGCTGTGCTGCCGCCAAATTACCCTTCAGGCATTGTCTTTAGTATCTGTGCTTCAGACGACTCGGACTATAGAGTCGGCACTTAATAACGTCTCGTTGTTGTTGTTGTTGTTGTTGTTGTTGTTGTTGTTGTTGTTGTTGTTGTTGTTGTTGTTGTTGTTGTTGTTGTTGTTGGCGTAAGAGGTAAGTCAGTGCTAGCAAGCCACAATGATATTCGCCTTATGTAGAGTTCGTTGTGTTGTCTTCTTGAAGAACTTTCTTCGGATGCGACAAAAATTATAATTTCTTCCTCCTCAGGCTTACACAGCTTTAAACCACGTTCGTAGATATGCTCAAGGAGCATCCGCAGCATTGCGTGCACTACCAAACACGCCTCGTCGAAGAAAAACAACAAAGCAGAAACGACGTCATTGTAACGGCGCCCAAGTGGCGAACAATGATAACCGGGTATCTGCACATTAATCATTAGTTTAAAGAGTGCTGCATATTGGCAGTTAGCATATACCATGTTCCCGGAAGAAGAGGCACATGAGTGAATGCGCCGCACAGCATGTATATGTCAGGCCAATATTAGAATTTGGATGTGTTCGGTTCTCTGGTGGTGCCGCTTATAAAATTCGCCCCCTTGTTCTAATTGAGCGGGATGCGCGCCGCATTTGCCCTGTTCTCCTCAAATTCGTAGCGAACGCTGTACTGTATACTTGGAAGCGCGAATTTCCACGTACAGGCTAGGTTTCGACAACTAACAGTCCGAACCATTCTGCGACTGCGTGAATCCCATTTTAGAAGGCCCCAGACAGCGTTTATTAGTCAGTCCACTTCATTTTCAATGTCAATTGGCCCCGTTTTGATGCGCCACGAGGGGTTTCTGCGCAGGCACTACTCGAGTTTTTGAATGTTAAACGCTATAATTCCAGCAAATTCTACTACTGTCTCTTCAGAAATTATTTTCAATGACCTCTACCCAAATAATGCAAAATGTTTATCTTCACGAATTCTCAATGGCGTACTGGATGATAACTTCAGGCATAAATTCAGACCAACGCTATGATAGCCACAAATGCCTCACAGAGCAGCGAAAAAGACAGGTACTATATGAATTTTTTCTCATTCACTAGATCGATCCTATTCGATTAGACTTCCTGCTTTTACTCCCATCTATCTAACAGAATTGTTAGCTTTAGTTTTAGCACTGCGCAGATTGAACCCCTCTCATTCATCAGAAGCTATATTATCACCGACTCACTCTCTCTGAGAGTCTGTGTTCATCGCTTACAACGTGTAGTGACTCGAAATTTTTGCAAGCATTATATATATATATATATATATATATATATATATATATATATATATATATATATATATATATATATATATATATATATATATATATATATATATATTGGCTCCGTCTCATTTGCGTTTCCTTCGTTTAATTTGGGTGCCTGGGCACGAAGGTTTGCCTTTGAACGAGTGTGCCGGCTCATTGGCAAATGCTTCCCTGGGTAGCCCTTTAGTTTCTGCCGTTCGCCAAACCGCCTATATCACAGCCGCTCGATTTCGGAGACTAACAGTGATGAACGAGTTGTATAAATCTAGCCTGGCCTCGCATTTAGGGTTGTTAATATCGGTGAATGATTAATCGATTAATCGATTAAATGTATCCCGCAAAACAATTAATCTTCATCGATGTCCACCTCTCATTTAATCGGCTTAATCGATTAGACCGCTTCGATTAATCGTGTTCGAGACTTTGACAAAAAGTGGCGCGAAAATTTTGAAAACGTACTGGAATGGCGGTGCACGAGCGCTAACTGTGCGGCTGTGGTAGAATGAATGTCGACTGTTTCGCCGAGTCCCGAATGATGCCGAGCCGAGCGCTTCCCCTCTCTTCCCCCACACGCCACCAGGCCGCCCGAAGCTGGAGGCTTGAAATGCCCTTGCAATTCAAGGCATACTATATATAGCAACCCAGTCGTTGATCGTCGTGCCACTCCCAGTCCACTTAAGACGTTGCACAGCATCCGTGCCAGTGCTTGTATTTGACATAGTGATGGAGTTCACGTTGATTCCAAATCTACATTGTCCGAGCGTCTATTCTGGCATGCTGATTGTGTGGCCACTCAAAGAAGGTGTCGGTTTCACCCAAATGCCCCAGCCGATTGATATTATTTTGCTCTGTAGAAAAGAGCACGTGGTTTAAAATCCTACACCAGTAACTTTCTTTTCCCCTGTGCATATCGCGATTTCTTGCATACTTCATTCGGACTTCACCTTTCACTTTTGCCATTTTTCTTATTTCTTGTTTAACTGCACTGTACAGGGATTCACTAGTGGCATTTATCTTATTTAATTCTGCACTAAGTGCCATTTTATAACATATACTGTTTATCTTTTCAAAAGCGACTAGTGCGAACTATATTTAGTCTATAACAAGTTAAAGGTTATCCTTTATCAAACTTTCATACACGTGTTTCAAACTTGGTTCCGTGGCACCTCTCAAACATTAAAATAGGGTCCTACAAAAGTAGATAACTGTGTTTCAACCTTTTAAAAAAGTGTCCGGCAGAAATTTCGAATAATCAGTTAATCGATGAAAAAACCTGCATCGAAAGTAATTAATCGGTTAAGGCTAAAATGATGAATGGTTAATCGTTCATCGAAAAAAAAAAGAAATCAATCGACCATCCCTGCTCGCATTCGGACTGCCACCACCTACTACTCTGCCCAACACGCAAGTTAGAAGTTACATTAACGACGCTACTCTGCCGCATCCCGACACTAAATTTCTATATACACAGGGCTGATTTGGAGGCATCTCCTTTGTGCATTCAGTGCGGGGAACCGGAAACAATTGACTACTTTATCCTTGCGTGCCGATGATTTGCCTCAGTAAGAAGGTTTTTCGAGGTTCCTATAAACAAGTTTGGCCTCAGCATGAACGTCCCCGTCCTGCTTTCGTTTGGAGCTTCCACGTCGGGGTACAGCCACCAGAATGTTTGCACAGCGATGAAAGACTTCATTCTTGACACCAATCGGCTGCCTTCCTAAAACAGTAAATTTATTATAATTATTTACCTATTTTTCCGATTCACTTTAGCACGATGACTGCTCCACTTTGAACAACGAGCAGAATACGCCTTTCCCTAGTGTATTTTTTTTCTGAACTTCTTAAACACATTTTCTGCAAACCGCCCAATTCTTGGCCGATCTCCCATGATGGGTATAGGGCAATTGTGCAGAAGAACACCAACAGCAACAACATCACCACAGACTTGCTGGGTATTTACTCTTCGATCATACATTACAACTCTCGTTCGTTATCGCTTCACGTGACCACTTAAAAAGAAAGAACGAAAGAAGCAGGAATGTCGTCAAAGAAAACACAAGGCGAGCCTCGTAGGGTGCATTGCGATTTTGAATTAACAATCGCCGTGCTTGCGTGTACGGCAGTCTGAAAAGTCAAAATTCGCGAGCACCTGTGGCGTGAGGCTGTTGTATTGGCTGGCCGTTATTCAAGTGCGTTTTCAAACAACCAGAAAACGTTACTAACCACGAACAGAGCGTGACTGAGAGGAGAACGTCAACACAGTTCAAGAAGAAGACGAAAAAAAAGAAAAGAAAAGAAAAACAGTCCGCTGCTGAGGTAACGTACGCTCTCTAAATCAGGGTATGTCTGTGAATCTTGCTGGTGGCTTTTGTTGGTATAAATAGTTCTGGAGCTGAGAGGCCCGTCAACACAGCGAGCAAGTATTTGTGTGGGCGGACTCGGCTGGTAAGGAAGGAAGGCGCATTCAAACTATCCACTGGTTGGCCCCTGGGCCCCTCACTAAAAATGAATTCAGAATAACTATGGAAAGTCTATTGATGTTTGGCAATGAAGTCTACAGAATGTTCACGGGCAATTTGGGAACTCATGGCCTTACACATTTTGTTGACAAAATGTGTCTCGAGTGTCTGCGAACGACTCGTCTGGAAGTGCATGGGCCACAGCGAACCGAACGAAATATTTACTACTTATCGACTTTTGTCTGTATGTGCTCTCTGTAATCGTCATACAATCGAAAGGTCAAGGCTAAAAAGAGACATGTCTACTTTATTCTATAGAAAATTTGTAGACTGTGTCAATTAATTTTCATAAGGATTGGGTGACCACCGGGACTGCAAGCTGTGCATATAGGAGGTAGGGTGTTGTCTTCATCATTCCCGCCAAAAACGCGACTAAATATGATTTTGCATAAATGTTCTTATTGGTTTATTTCTCCCAGTGATTGCGACAATTGTATTAACACCTGTGGGTATAGTATTGATGATTGTGCAGATGAGTACCATGATAACAATGACGATGATGACATTCTCGTCATTGTCGTGCCACACTGCTAATTATGGTTCAGTTCCATTTATGTAACTAACACCACGATATGCTCTCGTTACATCCTCGATATATCCTCGATATACCCTCGTGCAAGGAACAAATGAACACATTAAGGGTATGTAGTGAACAGCTTAAGCTATAGTGGGATGCACCAAAACACTAGACCATATTGCCATGAGATTGAAAATCTCATGGCAATATGTGCTGGAAAACTAGTTTAATGACTGATTGATCTGATCGTGTTTCACGAGGATAGTGCAGGGATTCGGAATAATTTCAGTACACTTATGCTCCGTCCCACTACTGGAGCGCTGAATTCGCAGCCGGATATTGAACCCACGACCTCGTTCTTATCAGCTATACGGCATAGCGTGTGAGATAACGCGGTGGTTCTGTGGAAAAGTAATACTCGTACAGGCACGAGAATTGGAGATTATCTTTGAGTATACGCAAGCGCACACTCCATATGTTCGTAACACCGTTTTCCTTGGAACGGAGAGTCGTTAAAACCCACCGTGGTTCCTTAGTGGCTATGGTGTTGCGGCTGCTAAGCACGAGGTCGCGGGATCGAATCCCGGCCACGGCGACCGAATTTCGATGGCGGCGAAATGCGAAAACACCCGTGTACTTGGATTTAGGTGCACGTTAAAAATTTACCCCAGGGGGCCCGAATTATTCCGGAGTCCCCCACTAGTGTGTGCCTCATAATCAGATCGGGGTTTTAGCATGTAAAATCCCGTAATTTGATTTAATTTTGAAGCCGTTAAAGAACGCCTCTAGATAGGCGAAGTGTTGTCGACTGTCAATTAGTTTAAGGCGGCGGAATAGCTGCAGTTCTCCAGGAAATGTCCACGCGGGTCCCCCTCGCGAGAGCGGCGACGTTTGCGGCAGTGACCTGTCAACGTATATAGAATAAGTGCCCAGCTGTCGAAGCCGTGCCGTCGCCGCAACCGCAGCGTGGACTGGTTGCTGATAGTTGCTGCAGGGTCAGGGACGTCCCGCGGCAAGCTTATTGCCCTCCCCCTTTCCACCCACCGCTCGAGTCGCCGGCATCGCGTGCCTTCCGCTTCGGAGGAAAGGTACCACGTGGATCACGAAGCGGAGCTGCGGACTCCCGACGTCCGCGTTCTAAAACGAAGAACACCGGTGGCACGACGCCGACTCACTCACGCACGTCCGAAATGACGATCGCCATGCGTGTGTATATGAGTTGCCTATAGCTGCCTCGGCTTCTGCGCGCCGGCCTCTCTTCCTTCCTTCCTTTCTTCTTCTTCTTCCATGTCGTCTTTCTCTCGCGTGAAGCTCGTGCCTCGAGAATCGGGAAGCGCGAGTCACGGAGGAAGTGCGCATATAGAACTGGCCCCGCGCTCGCACTGGCCGCGTCACTGTCTTGTCCCGTCCTCTTCCACCAGCTGGATATACTCAGCTTGCTTGTTTGCCTACGCCACTTATCCTCAAGGTTTCCTCTCCGCTGATTATTTGCGTATACGTGCTCGCAGAAGTATTGTACCTGCGCTCACTAACATGAAGAGTCAAAGAAGAGGAGAGACTCTGCATGGAGCAGCAGAGCGCCGGCCTCGAATAAGGTTCCTGTTGGCAACCTGCGCTTCGAGCCACGCATTGATGTCCAGAAAACTTCACGGTACATACGCGTGCAGTGTCGTGCAGTGTCCCCAACCGGGCGCCGCCGCTCGAGCGTATGCATTCGTGGATCTCCATATTTCCAACGTTGGCGACGTTCTCGGGTGCTTGTTCGTATCTCTGTATACGGGTACAAGGATAAAATAGCAGGCCTCTGCTCCTATCTTCCAGTTTTACGTACCCCACCCTTGACTTTGAACAGGGGTGCGCCGCCGTTGGTGAATTGTTTTGTTTTTAATGTTAGGTTGTTAGGTTGAGCTGTATTCGTACATCGCACTCCTGAAATACCGGAAGCGTCATTGAAATTGTCAGCGGAGCGTTGGTGAGCCAGAAAATGCGCCAAAGTTGAGACGCGCGCTTGAAGTTCCCGCGCCCTACAGCTCCTGGGGACGTCGTCAGATTTGGATGGAGTCTGCTGGGAACCCGTGAATGACTTATCGGTAAACAATAATTAAATTGCATTTTAAAGGAACAAAAATCAACGCTCAAACAAGTCAGTTTTCACCCCGTTTCTGCACAATAAATGGCCAGAAAACGTGGGGAAAATACATTGAAATCCGTTCACGCCTTACTGGCTGTATACCGACGGAGCGATTAGGGCTCGAAATTCGTAAAATGAAAACTTCGCTCTTAATTTCATCCACTAATAAGCGACCCCATTTCCTCCAAATAAATGGAAATCAAGCCTTGAATAAATGCCGGGAATCGAGCCCGCGACCTCGTGCTGAGCAGAAAAGCGCCATCGCCATTGAGACGTCATGGTGGGTATGTATATATATATATATATATATATATATATATATATATATATGTCTTGCCTTTTGTTAACTGGCGCACTTCATTCTTTTGAATCGTCGCGTGAGTACGTTAAACGCAGGCGCACCGAAGTCCCAGCTCGAGCGTCACCCAAGAAAGAAAGAAAGAAAGAAAGAAAGAAAGAAAGAAAGAAAGAAAGAAAGAAAGAAAGAAAGAAAGAAAGAAAGAAAGAAAGAAAACGCGGAAGAGCTCAACGCTCCGCGGCAAGAGGCTGCGGAATGAAGCCGCAAGTCGCCGTATATTAGGCCCAGCTCAATTAGCGTATACTACGAGACGCCGTGAGAGGGAGGTAGGATGACCCCACGCTAGTGCCGGCCGGTTAGAATAAGTGGAGGCTGAAAGGTGCAAGCTGGAACCCGCCCAGCCTGCTTAAAACAGAAAAAAAAAAGAGAAAGAAAATCGACAGACTGCAGCGATTCGTCCCGCTCTGCGCTTCTTTACCGCGACAGCAGCAGGCTGTCGCAACTAAAGCCCCTTAATATTATCAAGGGACTTTAGTCACAACGAACACCGATCGCCATTTTCTCAAGAACAACTTCTCTGCGACTTTACTCAACGGCTTCATTCCTCGTCCACTACAGTATCGCCCGCCTGGTCAAAAAAAGAAAAAAAGAGAAAAAAGAAAAGTGTATTTACATTTTTTTTATTAGGCGCATGTAATGCCCTTCACAACTGAACGTCGGGTCCTCTGAGAATCGAGCTTGTAACAATTAAAATGATAAAGAGCTTTCAGTTATCTAGTGCACCACGGCAATTACGCTAATGAAAAAAGAGGACAGCACGTCCTCAGGCATGCAAGTAGGGTGCTGTTAATTACCCGCACGTCTCCTACATCCTACTTTTGTGATGTAACTTTTATGGTCATAAGCATACATCACTAGTCATTGTGATTATTTTAATACTTATACGTTTTACACATTTTACATTGATTAATTAACATTTAGGCCTCTTTACAGCCGTGTTACATCTACCATTCACAATTGTCTTTTTTTTCCCTTTGACAACTCATCACCTTTTGCGTGGTGCTCTTTGGCCATATTTAGCCCTTTCGCCAATAAAATCCACAAATCATCATCAAAGTGATGTGTTCGCTGAATGACATCAGTGTTATACAACGTACAGCACCGCGCTTTATTTTAAAGGAATACAAGCGTATAGTGAGAGACAAAATTAAAAATTAGTTCGCCGAAATCACAACAAACTCGTTTACGCTGTCCAAAAGCGAGGCATTCCTATATCGAATGACTAGAAAGTTATGCCCCGTGCGCGCCGTGCGCACCCTCAAAAACAGTTGCTTGTGCCCAACAACTGCGGCTCTCCTACAGAAAAATAAATAATTCGGAACAGTTACCACTTATGGCAGATCAGTTCTGCGGGAGCTCGCATAGTGGAGCAAGGTTCATGACAAGTAAACATTGTCATCCACCCAACAGCAGCAGGAAACCACTATAGGGAAACCCACACGAGTTTGACAGAAAGAAAGCTTCGTAGTTGAAGAAACATTTGTCCTGGTCCGGGGATCGAACCCAGAACCAACGCCTTTCCTGGGTGCGACCCCTACTTACGTCGGTGTTCTCTTTATAGACTACATATAAGCGCTGCTGTCACTCATGCTTGAACACAAAAAAATGCAGTTGAACTTGCTTATAACGATCAGACTTGCGCACTATAAATGGTTGGATTAACCCTAACACTCCTATAACAAACTTAAACGAAATTTTGGGACGCGTTTTTTGTATACGGATTTGTTATCGCCACTGCAGAAAACAAGCGAGGAAGGAATCCATTTTTCTTAATGCTAAACGCAGTAGCCTGCAACTTTTGTCTGTGCCTTGAATTGTTTCTCGGCGTCACTAAGAATGGCAAGTCGAAAGGATCTCGCTTCGATATGCCTCTGGCACGCGTCCGAGCATGCTAGCACACATGCTCAATAATTGAGACACCCCCCCACCATTATACACAAGTGAAATAAAGTAAATCCCATCGACGCTGCGTTCGCGGCGTGCAAGCAGTGTTATGGCGCTGGTGGCGGACGCCCTCATTTCGATATGTCCAGTGTATATGCCGCTGATTAGGAGCGAGTCATTCTCTCGTGGCGAACCCTCCCGGGCTTTCCTGACCGTGGCTGCTGGCTGGGTGCTGCTGTTGCTGCTGCTCTGCTGCTGCATGCTGCTGTCTTGCCTCGAATAGCACGCACGCAGGACAGCACTACCATCTTTACTACATTTACAGGTGTGTCCAGGCTGCTGGATCTGTTTTCTTGACGCAATTGCTCAGTAGTGAAACAAATGATAGCTAAATTCACGCCATACCTAAAGATCATACCATACCAAATGTCTAAATTTATGTCGTCAAGACCAGAATTCCTAATAAGCAAATCTTTCTAACCGTTATATGCCTACTTCCTAACCGTTAGGCCACAATAGCACGTATACATCTATCGTGCCAACGCGAAATACTTCAGTGAGATGATCACCGCCTGTTGATCGATCATGATGATTTCCATACTATGGCACAAACCTACAACGGGCGATTGGCCAAGAAGTGAGTGGTAGATTTCAAATAAATAAGAAGAAATGAAGAAATACAAGCCGATATACGAGTTGTCACATTGCGTATAGCGCGCGGGTGCTCCGGAGAACATATACGCGCGCTACAGTTTTCTTCACGTGAATGACGCAGGGATGAGACGGACAAATTTAAAGCATTTCATTAACAGCATCACAAAAGCTTCGTTTCACACCGATTCGAAAACGTGCGTTGGATCTGATTTTTTTTTTTTACGATTAGTATCACTTAGTAAGTTTCTCGTGTTCGATATAGAGAATAACTGGTTTTATCCCGGTTCGTTATATTCGGGTTCAACTGTAGTCGACAGTTTGTAACAGTGATTTCTCGAATCGAGTACGAATCGAAGAATAACAAAGACTACTCGATTCGTAACCGTGAATTTTTCTTAATTAAAAAAAGAAAAGAATTCTAGGAATAGAAACGACTGAAAGGAAACATCCGGAAACTCGGCGCACGACGCTCGACCGAAGGGAAGGAACATGTTACAACCATAACGCATGCGTATTCCTCACAAAATCTCGCAAGCCAGGCTCGTGACTGTCCCGGCGTGAGACAGATGTGTAAACATTAGCGTCAGTGCTAAAAAATGATAGAAAAGAAAAGAAACCAAATGGGAGGGCGGTGCAGAGGAAATGGCGAAAGTCTGCCTTTATTTTTTTTCCCTGGAAGTTTGAATAAACGTAACGCACATAGCCCAACTATGCTACTGAAAAAAAAAAAAAAAAAAAAAAAGATGCACGACCGGGCACGGCGTAGTGCGAGTCATGAGAATAGCGCGTTTTCCGCGAGAATTTTATTTTCGTGCGCGGGATAGTGTGGCCTGAGCGTCGAAAATAACAAGAATATGGAGCGGGTGTTTTATAATACGAATCGCCAGAGACATTGACTTCGCAGAGTGAGTTGCAATAGCACGTGCATTTGCGTGAAAATGCAAGAGTATTGCCGAACATATTCTGCTTAAACAAACGATCACTTTCCAAATCGTGTATTACAAGTTTCGTTAGCTGCTGTAGTTTCCTTACATCTGGCTTATCGTGTACGCAGCTACTGAACACAAACTCGATTTCATTCCCTTTTTTTTTCTTCTTGCTTTTGTTTTCTGCAACGAATCGATCTTGAGTGGACGCCTTAACTTTCTTCCCTCTGCTTTGCTTGAAGAAATGCTTGAACATTTTTAAAATTCTCCAGTATAATTGTTACTTCTAAACAGAAAAAAAATAGCCCGGAAAAAAGATTAAGAAAAGCGTCTGCCTACTAGGCACTTGAATTTAGCTTTTTTTTCTTTTTTTTTCTTTTTTTGTAACACCACAAAATTAATTCAAAATATCGTTTTCACGTGACGTCATGGACGCAGCCTCTCACCGTGCTAGTACCCAAACATGGCGACCACGATGACGTCAGAGCACCATATTATCACACGCACATCATTTCGCTTTCTGAGAGGAACCGTTTTCACCGGATTATCACTGTTCTCGATTTGTTGCAGGGCGCAAGACGCGACTTTCATGCTGTCATGCTTTCACGTTTCTTTCTTTACGCAGCTTCTCGACTTGCTAGTACTGCAAAATGGCGGCCGCGATGACGTCAATGCAATCTGTATGGTTCAATGATTTCTTTTTAGGAAAGCATTTCCGCGTTTGCCACGTATTTGAATCGGAAGGATGACAGCTTTAGCTTCCTCTCAACAGCGCGCAGTTCCTCATATACGCAATAACTGCGTTAGCGGGCTAAGCAGCCACGAGCGAAATTCGTATAAGACGTAGCGGAAGGATCTCGGAAGCTTCTACATAAGAGCACGCCATAATTCGACGCGCCCTGACTCGGTCGAATGCGATACACATACGTACGCGTGCGGACATCCAGTGGGAATTATGTTCATGAAAGCGAGCCAAGCGACTCTCGCCTCTCCGCCACGGGTCGGTCGACAGCAATCGCATTGTTGTTCGAGAAAAGAATACTTGCGAACAAAGAGAGAAAAAGAAATAAAATAAGAAAGCCCTATCTAAAGTGTGCTGCGCTCCTAAATATAGACCACTCACTTTCGCTTCCAAGGCGTGAGATTTCGAGGTTGTTATAGGCGCAGCTCTTCACCTGTCGGTCATCGGCGGCTTCCCGGTAGCGCGCCATGTACTCACGCAGAAGTTGTTTTCCCCGCCGATAGAAGCAGAAGAATAGAATAATAAAGTAAGGAATGGAGGAGGGTTAAGGTGAGTGGGGGCTTAAACTCAAGTGCCGTCGTTGCCGTATACAGCGTGAGGATGCATGCGGCTCCTCAACCGTCATTGCCCATTCAAATACGAGGGTGCGAGCGAAGTCAGTGAAGCGATGATTGGAAGGGGAGGCATGGCGCGGTGGAACAAAGAGCAAACGGATCCGAAAACGGACGCGTCGAACGCGATGGCTGGGAAGTTGGCACTGCGGAGGCGCTGAAAGGAGGAAGTATACAGTCGCTGTTGTACTTTTTTTTATGCCTTTTGTATTTACGGCGCGTCCCGTTGCGTTCTTGGGAATGACCGGGTCTACGCGAACATCCACGCTGCCTCTTTGCTCGCAAGAGTTTCCGCACGGTGGTGCCTTCTCTTATGTCTTGCTCTCTTTATCCTTTTAACAGCGGAGCTGTTTAAGTTTTTCGTTTCCCCGCGTGGCGTTCGCAAAAACTCGCCTAGCGATGACGTCACTGCGCACAGCTGCGCCTCGCTTCACCTTGCGATAGCCAATCGATAGCCAATAAATAGGTAATCGATAATCGATCAGTAATCAATAAAATTCGGGAAATGCTAGGGATGACTTGGTAGTGCTTAGCCTAGCCCAAATACGTGGCCAATACCTTGCTATAGCCAATCGATAG